>NC_133327.1:675770121-676070121 GCF_042186555.1 Aquarana catesbeiana | reverse complement strand
CTTTTTTACTTACTTTAAAGTGGAAATTTAGGGGGAAAAAATGCAATTAGGCAAGGTATTCGGTGCAGAAGAGACATACTATATACTAGTACCTCCTCTAATAAATGGCAGTTCAGTTCAATAAATGGCAGTTCAGTTTAGATGGATAAATAGAGCTTAGAGTCCAAAAACCATACTATGTCACTTCTTCATTAAATGGCAGTTCAGTTTATTAAATAGCAGTTCAATTCAGATAGATAAATAGAGTTACCGCCCAAAAACATACTGTCTCTTCTGCATTAAATGGCAGTTCAGTTCAGTAAATGGCAGTTCAGTTCTGATGGATAAATAGAGTTTACCGTCCAAAAACCATACAATGTCACTTGTTCATTAAATGGCAGTTAAGTTCAGTAAATGGCAGTTCAGTTTAGATGGATAAGTAGAGCTTACCATCCAAAAACCATGCTATGTCACTACTGCATTAAATGTAATTTCAGTCCAGGTAAATGGCAGTTCAATTCAGATAGATAAATAGAGCTTATAGTCCAAAAACCATACTATGTCATTAAATGGCAGTTCAGTTCATTAAATAGCAGTTCAATTTGGATGTATAAGTAGAGTTACCATCCAAAAACATACTGTCTCTTCTGCATTAAATTGCAATTCAGTTCAGTAAATGGCAGTTCAGTTGAGATGGATAAATAGAGTTTACCATCCAAAAACCATACTATGTCACTACTGCATTAAATGCAAGTTCAGTTCAGGTAAATGGCAGTTCAATTCAGATAGATAAATAGAGTTACCGTCCAAAAACATACCGTCTCTTCTGCATTAAATGGCAGTTCAGTTCAGTAAATGGCAGTTCAGTTCAGATGGATAAATAGAGCTTACTGTCCAAAAACCATACTATGTCATTAAATGGCAGTTCAGTTCATTAAATAGCAGTTCAATTCGGATGGATAAATAGAGTTACCATCCAAAAACATACTGTCTCTTCTGTATTAAATGGCAGTTCAGTTCAGTAAATGGCAGTTCAGTTCAGATGGATAAATTGAGATTACAGTCCAAAAACCATACTATGTCACTTCTTCATTAAATGGCAGTTAAGTTCAGTAAATGGCAGTTCAGTTTAGATGGATAAATAGAGCTTACCATCCAAAAACCATGCTATTTCACTACTGCATTAAATGTAAGTTCAGTTCAGGTAAATGGCAGTTCAATTCAGATGGATAAATAGAGCTTACAGTCCAAAAACCATACTATGTCATTAAATGGCAGTTCAGTTCATTAAATAGCAGTTCAATTTGGATGGATAAATAGAGTTACCGTCCAAAAACATACTGTCTCTTCTGCATTAAATGGCAGTTCAGTAAACGGCAGTTCAGTTTAGATGGATAAATAGAGCTTACCATCCAAAAAAACATACTATGTCACTACTGCATTAAATGTAAGTTCAGTTCAGGTAAATGGCAGTTCAATTCAGATGGATAAATAGAGCTTGCCATCCAAAAACCATACTATGTCACTTCTGAATTAAATGGCAGTTACGTTCAGCAAATGGCAGTTCAGTTTAGATGGACAAATGGAGCTTACTGTCCGAAAATGTATTATTTCACTTCTGCATTAAATGGCAGTTCAGTAAATGGCAGTTCCGTTTAGATGGATAAATAGTATGTTTTTGGATGGTAAACTCTATTTATACATCTAACTGAAATTCCATTTACTGAACTGAACTGCCATTTAATGCAGAAGAGACATAGTATGTCTTTGGATGGTAAGCTCTAGTCTCTTCTGTATTAAACGGCAGTTAAAGTGGATGTAAACCCGATTCATGAAATTTGAGCTGGGCACATATATCTGCAGTGTTTTGTTATCTCTCTTCAAAGCACTATGTCCCGTAGCTTTCTCCTGCTCCGTTCCTCTGTTATCAGCCTGATAACTCTTGACAAGTTCTAAGTCACATATGATAAAAAGCAGCCGGAGTTTTGTGTTGGGGAGGATGCTATAAATTAAATTAGCACTGAGCTGAACGATTCAACGATCAGAGCTGAAAGTCTATACCTATGAGGAGAGGGGGGGGGGGGTGTGCCTTTCCTCCAATCAGCTGTCTTGGCTGTATGCCCAGGCTTCACTGCAGTGTTAACCAGTAAGAGAAAATCTCCTAACAGGATGTGCACTTTCTAAACAGTATATGAAGACAGGAGATCTACAGTGATCCCCTGCTGATTTTGTTCGTTTGCCCACTGACAAAGAAATGATCAGTCTATAATTTAATTGGTCAGTTTTTAACAGTGAGAGACAATAACAACAAAAATACAAAAATATCCAGAAAAACGCATTTCAAAAAAGTTATGTTGATTTGCATTTTAATGAGTGATCCCCTATCAATCAAGATTTCTGGCTCTTAGGTGTTATCTATACAGGCAACGAGCTCAGATTAGGAGCACTCTCTTAAAGGGAGTGCTCCTAATCTCAGCTTGTTACCTGTATAAAAGACACCTGTCCACAGAAGCAATCAATCAGACTCCAATCTCTCCACCATGGCCAAGACCAAAGAGCTGTCCAAGGATGTCAGGGACAAGATTGTAGACCTACACAAGGCTGGAATGGGCTACAAGACCATCGCCAAGCAGCTTGGTGAGAGGGTGACAACAGTTGAGGCGATTATTGGCAAATGGAAGAAACACAAAATAACTGTCAATCTCCCTCGGTCTGGGGCTCCATGCAAGATCTCACCTCATGGAGTTTTAATGATCATGAGAACGGTGAGGAATCAGCCCAGAACTAAACGGCAGAATCTTGTCAATGATCTCAAAGCAGCTGGGACCATAGTCACCAAGAAAACAATTGGTAACACACTACGCCGTGAAGGACTGAAATCCTGCAGCGCCCGCAAGGTCCTCCTGCTCAAGAAGACACATGTACAGGCCCGTCTGAAGTTTACTAATGAACATCTGAATGATTCAGAGGAGAACTGGGTGGAAGTGTTGTGGTCAGATGAGACCA
This sequence comes from Aquarana catesbeiana, assembly GCF_042186555.1. Classification (NCBI taxonomy): domain Eukaryota; kingdom Metazoa; phylum Chordata; class Amphibia; order Anura; family Ranidae; genus Aquarana; species Aquarana catesbeiana. The sequence goes on along the minus strand of NC_133327.1, from coordinate 676,067,136 downwards.
AAATAGAGCTCTTTGGCATCAACTCAACTCGCCGTGTTTGGAGGAGGAGGAATGCTGCCTATGAACTCAAGAAGCAAGAACACCATCCCCACCGTCAAACATGGAGGTGGAAACATTATGCTTTGGGGGTGTTTTTCTGCTAAGGGGACAGGACAACTTCACCGCATCAAAGGGACGATGGACAGGGCCATGTACCATCAAATCTTGGGTGAGAACCTCCTTCCCTCAGCCAGGGCATTGAAAATGGGTCGTGGATGGGTCTTCCAGCATGTCAATGACCAAAAACACACGGCCAAGGCAACAAAGGAGCGGCTCAAGAAGAAGCACATTAAGGTCCTGGAGTGGCCTAGCCAGTCTCCAGAACTTTAATCCCATAGAAATAATGTGGAGGGAGCTGAAGGTTTGCGTTACCAAACGTCAGCCTTAAAACCTTAATGACTTGGAGAGGATCTGCAAAGAGGAGTTGGACAAAATCCCTCCTGAGATGTGTGCAAACCTGGTGGCCAACGACAAACCCCTGACCTCTGTGATTCTCAACAAGGGTTTTGCCACCAAGTACTACCCTGTTTCCCCTTGTAGGTCTTATTTTCAGGCTAGGGCTTATTTTTGGGGAAACAGGGTAGGGCTTATTTGGGGGGTAGGGCTTATATTGCAGCCATCACCGACAATCACGCTAGGTCTTATTTTCGGGGAACAGGGTAAGTCATGTTTTGCGAAAGGGTCAAATACTTATTTTACTCATCAAAAAGCAAATCAATTTATAACTTTTTCGAAATGCGTTTTTCTGGATATTTTTGTTGTTGTTCTGTCTCTAACTGCTAAAATAAACCTACCATTAAAATTATAGACTGATCATTTCTTTGTAATCGGGCAAATATACAAAATCAGCAGGGGATCAAATACTTTTTTCCCTCACTGTACATGTAAAACTTATGTAGGGAGATTTGTTTCATCCCTGTATATCATCTGAGGCCAGTTACTTCACTGGGTATATGTGAGGGTGTACATCCACTTTAAGTTCAGGAAATGGCAGTTCAGTTTAGATAGATAAATAGATCTTATCTTCCCAAAACATACTATGTCACTTCTGAATTAAATGGCAGTTAAGTTCAGCAAATGGCAGTTTAGTTTAGATGGAAAAATAGAGCTTTACCGTCCAAAAACATACTATCTCACTTCTTCATTAAGACGGCTTTCACACCGAGCCGGGCGCGCGCGGGGGGGTCTGGGGTCGTCGTTGGAGGTAAAGCGGCGCTATTTTTAGCACCGCTTTAACATCATTTTAGTGGCGCTATTGGCCTAAAAGGGGTTAAATCCGCCCCCCCGTACCGGCAGTATCGCAGCGGTGGAGGAGGAGCGGTGAGTTCACCGCTCCAAAGAACCTGCTGGCAGGACTTTCTGTGACGTCCTGCCAGCGCACTGCTCCAGTGTGAAAGCCCTCGGGCTTTCACACTGGAGTGAATGGAGCGGCTTTTTGCAGGCGCTATACAGGCGCTATTTTTAGCACTGTAGCAAAAAACGCTGGCAGTATGAAAGGGGTCTTAATGACAGATAAGTTCAGTAAATGGCAGTTCAGTTTAGATGGACAAATAGAGCTTTACCATTCAAAAACATACTTTTCCACTTCTGCATTAAATGGCAGTTCAGTTTAGATGGAGAAATAGTATGTTTTCGGATGGTAAGCTCTATTCATCCATCTAAACTGAAATGCCATTTGATGCAGAAGAGACATTGGGGTTTATTTACTAAAGGCATATCCACTTTGCACTTGGAAGTTCAGTCGCTATAGATCTGAGGGGGACATGCAAGGAAAAAAAAAAAACAGCATTTTTGCTTATACATGATTGGATGATAAAATCAGCAGAGCTTCCCCTCATTTCAGATCTTCCTCTGGGGTCTAAAGCGACTGCATTTCCAAGTGCACTTGTAGTGCAGAGTGGATTAGCCTTTAGTAAGGCCCCTTTCACACTGGGGCGGCGTCAGCGGTAAAGCTTTACCGTCGGTATTCGGCCGCTAGCGGGGCGGTTTTACCCCCCGTTAGCGGCCGAGAAAGGGTTAAAAACCACCGCAAAGAGCCGCTGCTCTTTGCCGGCGGTATAGCCGCGCTGTCCCATTGATTTCAATGGGAAGGAGCGTTGTATACCCGCTCCTTCACCGATCCGAAGATGCTGCTGGCAGGACTTTTTTTCCTGTCCTGCTAGCGCACCGTTCCAGTGTGAAAGCCCTTGGGGCTTTCACACTGGAGAGACCGCAGCGACTGTTTCGGGTCGGTTTGCAGGCGCTATTATTAGCGCAATAGCGCCTGCAAACCGCCCCAGTGTGAAAGGGGCCTTACTGTGTGACTTCTGCATTAAATGGCAGTTCAGGAAATAGCAGTTGAGGTTCAGATAGATAAGCCCTCAGTCTCGTTCTCTGCAGCCTAAGCTGCACGGAATAATTGGACAGGAATAGCTCTGTACAGAGCTTCCCGTTCATTCACAAATTCAAGCATGTGTTTACTATGCATCAGTTATGAATGGACCGAGTCAGTGATTGGTACTGATCACTGACTCTGTCCATTCAGAAGAGGAAGGGGTTGGTAAATGCCTTTCTTCCTGGCCCCTTCCCTGCCCTTCTCCCTGACACATTACTTGCAGCAGCTGTGGGAGCTGTCATCACTGCGGGGGGACAAGGGGCGGGCCAGAGGAGCACACAGGAGGTCCTAGGGGCAGCAGAAAGAAGAGAAAGCTGGATAGGAGTGGTGGCAGGGGGGGCAGGACTTTCTTGAACCGATCCCCTCCATTTTCCTCCTGCAGCCACTGAATGCCTGCAGGAGGGAGAAAAGGAGAAGCGGCCTTTCAGCAGCTGCAGGAGGAAAATGGAGGGATCAGTTCCTCTATATGCCACCCCCACCACCCCTCCTATCCAGGTGTACACGGGAGGCACAAAGTCCCCATGCAGCATAGGGCCAGGTCGCAATTTGTGACCCCTGTAGTTACGTCCCCTGAGATTCCGGGTTTTCTTGTCAAGGCTTAATTGAACAAGCTGAAGTTAGAGGCTGATTGGCTGCCAGATTTTGAAATCTCAAGCTTTAGTAAAGCAACCTCATTATCTCTCTCTCTTGCATTAAATGGCAGTTTTAGTTCAGTAAATGGCAGTTCAGTTTAGATGGACAAATAGAGCTTACTGTCCAAAAACATGTTATGTCTCTTCTGCACTAAAGTGACATTTTGGCCAAAATTAAAGATGAGATATACAGTATGATGTAGTCCGTCAGCAGCATTAGCACAGCAGTCCCCCCCTGTAATATAGTTTTTTTACCTGGTGATCCTAAAAAAATAAAAGGTGAAACTTTGCACACCTTTTTTGTTTTGATGCATCTGGAACAGCCTTTCTAATCTTTTTTAACCCAAAGGAACCCTTGGAATAGTTTTCAGGTCTGAGGGAAACCCTACGAAAGGTAGTTTATTGGGGGTCAGTGAGAAGACTCCCCCCTTAAAGTAATGGTGGGAATGTCACCCTTACAGACTGCTTCAAAGGTCTTTGGTGTCATGCCACTGGCTTTTCTAAGTGGTGTTGCACCCGTAACCATGCAGACACCATCAGATAGAAAGTAAATTAGCTGCAGCTTAAGGAACCCTTAGCGATTACTTGGATTCCAAGATAATCAATATCAGGGGCTTGTGAAGCCTGATCTATTATTCCATTTACAGTCCAGATTTAGAGGTGAGGTGAAGGATCTCCAACAACAGGCTATGGGGACCGCTGACTAGTTGGACCTACTGCAAACATACATACAGTTGTGCTCAAAAGTTTGCATACCCTGGCAAAAATTGTGAGATTTTGCCATTTATATTGAAAATATGACTGATCGTGCCAAAAAAAAAACCTGTCTTTTATTCAAGGATAGTGATCACATGAAGCCATTTATTATCACATAGTTTGCTGGCTCCTTTTAAACTCATAATAGTAACAGAAATCACCCAAATTGGCCCTGATGAAAAGTTTCCATCCCCTGGAGTGTTTGGCCTTGGTACAGACATAGAAGGTGACTTTTTAAATGGCAATTAGTGTCTGTGTATAAATAGTCAATGAGTTTGTTAGCTCTCACTTGGATGCCCTAAGCAGGCTAGATACTAAGCTATGGGGAGCAGAAAAGAACAGTCAAAAGACCTGCGTAACAAAGTAATGGAACTTTACAAAGATGGAAAAGAATATAAAAAGATACCCAAAGCCTTGAATATGCCAGTCAGTACTGTTTAATCCCTTATTAAGAAGTGGAAAATTTGGGGCTCTTTTGATACCAAGCCAAGGTCAGTCTCCTTTTAAAATCATAATGGTAACAGAAATCACCCAAATGGCCCCGACAAAAAGTTTCCGTTTCCTGGAATGTTTGGCCTTGGTACAGACACAGAAGGTGGCACACACAGGTTGAAATGGCAATTAAAGAGTAATTTCTCACATTTGTGGCTTTTTAAATCACAATTAGGGTCTCTGTATAAATAGTCAATGAGTTTGTTAGCTCTCACATGGATGCACTAAGCAGGCTACATACTAAGCCACAGGGAGCAGAAAAGAATAGTCAAAAGACCTGCGTAACAAGGTAATGGAACTTTACAAAGATGGAAAAGGATATAAAATGATATCCAAAGCCTTGAATATGCCAGTCAGTACTGTTCAATCATTTAATAAGAAGTGGAAAATTTGGGGATCTTTTGATACCAAAGCTAAGGTCAGGTAGATCAAGAAAGATTTCAGCCACAACTGCCACAGGAATTGTTTGGGATACAAAGAAAAACCCACAGGTAACCTCAGGAGAAATACAGGCTGTTCTGGAAAAAGATGGTGTGGTTGTTTTTAAAGTGGGGTTCCACCCAAAAAAACAAATATACATAAAAAATCCTAAAAAACAAAAACAAAAAAACATTTGGATATTTTTTTTTTTTTTACTTACCTCTAAATGCCTGTTGCTAGGTGGTCCCTCGTAGTCCGCCCCTTCCTTTGCCTGGGCTGGTGACATCACTTCCCCCTCGGCACAGGAAGGGCTCCGCTCTGCTCCCTCCCTCCTGCCAATCATCTGGGACCCATTACAGGTCCCAGGTGACTGAGCAGCCAATGCGCAGTGGGTGCCAGGCTGTGAAGCCACAGCCCGGCGCCCACAATTGCAATGCCGGCGCCGCTGAATGGAGGGGGAGACGAGCGGGGCTTCGATCCCCCGCTTCGCTGGACTCCAGGACAGGTAAGTGTCCAATTAAAAGTCAGCAGCTGCAGTATTTGTAGCTGCTGACTTTTAATTTTTTTTTTTTTTTAATGCCCCCCTTGGGTGGAACTCCTCTTTAAAGAGCACAATACGATGATGCTTGAACAAAAAAGAGCTGCAGGGTCAAGTTGCCAGAAAGAAGCCTTTACTTTACAAGTTCCACTAAAAAGCCTGGTTACAATATGCCCAACGACACCTTGGCATGCCTCATTGGCTTTTTTTGTGGCATTGGCGCAGTAAAGGCTTCCTTCTGGCAGCTCAACCATTCAGGTCTTTTTTGCTCAATTATCGTTGAATTGTGCTCCTTAAAAACAACCACACCATCTTTTTGGAGATCAGCCTGTATTTCTGCTGAGCTTACCTGAGGGTTTTTCTTTGTATCCTGGGCAATTCTTCTGCCAGTTGTGGCTGCAATCTTTCTTGGTCTACCTGACCTTGGCTTGGTATCAAAAGAGCCCCGAATTTTCCACTTCTTAATAAGGGATTAAACAGTACTGACTGGCATATTCAAGGCTTTGGGTGCCTTTTTATATCCTTTTCCATCTTTATAAAGTTCCATTGCCTTGTTACGCAGGTCTTTTGACTGTTCTTGTCTACCTCCTCGTACCTCAATGTCTAGCCTGTTTAGGGCATCCAAGTGAGAGCTAACAAACTCATTGACTATTTATACACAGACACTAATTGTGATTTAAAAAGCCACAAATGTGAGAAATTAACCTTTAATTGCCATTTTAACCTGTGTGTGCCACCTTCTGTGTCTGTACCAAGGCCAAACATTCCAGGGTATGTAAACTTTTGATCAGGGCCATTTGGGTGATTCCTGTTATTATTATGATTTTAAAAGGAGCCAAAAAACGATGTGATAATAAATGGCTTCATGTGATCACTATCCTTGAATAAAAGATGGCATGATTAGTATTTTCAATGTAAATGCCAAAATTTTTCAATTTCTGCCAGGGTATGCAAACTTTTAAGCACAACTGTACATTCGTTCCAGATCAGACATTCACAACTAGGTTTCCTCCAGATTTTGCTCGAGGTTCCTTTACTTGCAGCTGATTGACTTTATAAGTGATGGTGCCTACATGGTTCTTGGGTGCAACTCCACTTGGCAAAGCCAGCAGCATGACACCAAAGATCTTTTAATAACTTATTCATTTTAGCAGGGGCTCCCTGAGACCTAAAAATTATTTCAAGGGCTTCTTTGGGGGTAAATGGGCAAGAAAGCATTCTATAGGGCTCCAGGGAACCCTAATTAAAATGGCTAATCTGAAATGAATTTAGCTGATTCAAATAGGGGACAGGCTTATCTACCCAAACAGATCAGCCGTTCACAACTAGGTTTCCTCCAGGGGTTGCTAGAGGTTCCTTGATTTGCAGCTGACGGACTTCATATCTAATGGTGCCTACATGGTTCTGGGAGCAACCCCACTTGCCAAAGCCAGCGGCATATCACCAAAGATCTTTTAATATTTTTAAAATTTTGGCAGGGGTACCCTGAGACCTAAAATCTATTTCAAGGGTTCCTTTGGGGTAAAAAGGTTGAGAAAGGTTCCAGGGCTTATTTACCCAGGCTGTGACTACTTTCTAAAGGTAATGCAAGGTAAAACTTTGCATACCTTTTCTTTTGATACATCTTAAACATCCTTTTTCAACCCTTTTACCCCAAAGGAACCCTTGAAATAATTGTTTAGATCTCAAGGAACCCCTGCTAAAATTAATTTAATAAAAGAGCTTTGTTGTCATGTCGCTGACTTTGCCAAGTGGTGCTTTAACCAAAACCATTGTCAAGACCTGGGTCTGAACCTCTGCTGTGTCTGGCGATGTCTGTTCTTGCTGAGCAAACTGAGATGCTGGACAGCACCCTATCTGATCCAATGGACAATCCTCCCTTGTGTCTTGTTTCTGCTGAACCTTGAACCCTTTGCTCCTCTCATGAACTTCCTATTTAACCCATGTCTCTGCACTCCCTTTTTGCCAGATTAATGTGCTCTCTCCAGACAATATCTCGCTCTTGTCACTCCTGCTGCCGCTTGTATCTCTGCTACCAACTGTTACTGACTTTTGCCTTGTTCCTCGACCACGCTACTGATGTAGGCGACATTGCCTCGTAATGCAGGGAGATCATTCTTTCTCTCGGATTCTGGAGATTTGTCCCAACCATGAGTGCGTGCAGGGATCTGTTAGTTCCAGGAGCTGATTAAAGCAAAGCTGTCTCTTGTAAACACAGAAGGCTTCTGTGTTTACAAGTGACAGAGGGGAATGGCAGTGGAGGGTGAGAGTCGGAGATGGTGGAATAGAGTTCCGCCACTTTCTAACTGCAAAACTGGGTGCAAGGGCCACATGACAAGGCCCACCAGCCTTGTGTTTGGCATATGTGATTTAAGCCATGGCTCGGCACCTTCTTTTTGCCAGAATATCATGCTCTTATGTTTCTGCTGCCGCTCCTATCTTCACAGCCATTTGTTACCTACCTTTGGCTTGTTCTTTGACTATACTTCCACTTGATTCCAACCTGTGACCACTTGTTACCGACCTTTGGCTTGTTTACTGACTACACTTCTGCTTGATCCCTACCTGCTATATCTACTATTGAAACCCATCTCCACCATCAGGAGCTCTGGTGAACACCGGTTAATGCTTAGACTCTGAACCTCAGATGAGTCCACTTCATCTGCCATGGTGACCTGCTTCTGCACTTATCTAGCTGGTCAGTGGGAGCCTCTCTACTGCTATAGCTACTGGCCTCCGAGCGTGACCTTGACAAACATGTAGTCACCATAAAATATAAAGGCAATCACCTGCAAGTCAAAGAAGCTCTATTAACTTCTGGAGAAAACTTTGTGAATGGCTGACCTGGAATGTATTTGGCCAATTTAAACTAAGGGTTCAATTGGACTTTAGGTCTTTAATTTTGTAGTAGGTCCAGCTAATCAGGAGCTCCCATAGCTTATTAGAGATCAGCGATCTCTATGGGATCCTTCACCTCACCTGTAAATCTGGACTATAAATGGAATAATAGATCAGGCTACACAAGCCCCTGATAGTGATTTTCTTGGAATCCAAATAGTTTATTTTGTAAAGCATCAATCTCTTGGTGATCTGACAGACCCTTTTGATCCATCCCCTGCACGTTGCCAGTATAGATGGAACAATGACAATTGGAATGACTTCCCTGCCTTTGTCGCATATTCTCCTTATGTTCTATTTTTATTAATGTCTGATGCATTGTAGATAGACATGATCGTAATTACATGTTTCTAGTGTTGTTATGGTAACACAAAATTGAAAAACTGCCGTAGAGTGGTAAATTACATACCGCATGTAGGAATGGCATCTTTGTTTATCTTTTCAGCTGATAATCTTCATTTTGTCCTGTGATATAAATGAGGATGCTCTTTTCTGTATACCATTACATGTCTATTGATCAGCCTTAAAATAGTGATTAAGAAAGTGACTTGGGGAGTACTCATTTGGCTACACCGGAGTCATCCTGGTCAGCATTTGGTGCAAATATTACAATTTGCAAGTGTACACATAGATGGTCTGATTTAATGGTTAGGTAAGAAGTAGCCATACCAGTTCAGACATGATGAGGTGTCACTGCATACCTTCCTTTTTTTTCTCTTCCTTAGAAGTCTTCTGAACTGTGCAAATACCCTCATTAAAGTGATTGTATACTCTTAAATATACCCAGTGAAGTGACTGGCCTCAGGGGATACACACAGATGAAACAAATCCTTCTTAATAAGTTTACCTGTTTATCTACACCCCACTCTCCTCTACAGCCTTCTAAAGCGCATACAGTATTTTACACAGTATCTCTGAGCTTCAGAAGGCGGGGCTGGGATCTGACATCACACACTGTACAGCAGGGGTCCTCAAACTTTTTAAACAGGGGCCAGTTCACTGTCCCTCAGACTGTTGGAGGGGCCGGACTATAGTTTGAACAAAATATGAACAAATTCCTATGCACACTGCACATATCTTATTATGCAGAACACAGGGTTCAGCAGTGCAATAAACTCAGAACGCAGGGTTCAAGAGTGCGTTGTGTTCAGAACGCAGGGTTCAGGAGTGCGTTGTGTTCAGAACGCAGGGTTCAGGAGTGCGTTGTGTTCAGAATGCAGGGTTCAGGAGTGCGTTGCGCTCAGAATGCAGGGTTCAGAAGTGGATAATGCTCAGAATGCAGGGATCAGGAGTGCGTTGTGTTCAGAACGCAGGGTTCAGGAGTGCATAACGCTCAGAATGCAGGGTTCAGGAGTGCATAACGCTCAGAATGCAGGGTTCAGGAGTGCGTTGCGCTCAGAATGCAGGGTTCAGGAGTGCGTTGCGCTCAGAATGCATGGTTCAGGAGTGCGTTGCGCTCAGAATGCAGGGTTCAGGAGTGCGTTGCGCTCAGAACGCAGAGTTCAGAAGTGCATAATGCTCAGAATGCAGGGATCAGGAGTGCGTTGCACTCACAACTGTGCAAGTTTAGAAGATATTCACAGTACATAGTTACATAATTACATAGTAAGGTTGAATAAAGACACCAGTCCATCCTACAGATATGCTTTACTATAGGCTTGCCTGTAGGTACAACTGGTAAAGCAGAGTTTACGACCACTTTAGGGAACTGAATACTGTAAATCTATGTATATACTTGTTTCACTTCAAAGGTGTTCATTTATAATGGAGAATAGATATCGCTACCCACACTCCACTATAAACCGTTAGGTTACTGTACACTGCGCCTTGCATTTAGGACCCATTAATAAAATGCAGGCCAGGGTATGGAGCCTGTGGGACCTCACAGAGTTTCTTCCATGCAGAGGGAACTTTGTGATTTAAGTAGAGACCATGTAGTTAATTCCTTTTGCACACAACACTATAATCGATCATGTGAATAAAAGGATGATGGTCACATAAAAAATAAACATTTTGGGATCACGCAGACATTTTCTCAGGCATGTGTGGAGAAGAGACCAGTCACATGACTTTAACAAGCCACGTGACCCGTAACTGTACTTTTTTTTGTGTCCATCCCTTCGTCCCAAATCAAGCAGAAAATAAGACACATTTGTAATGCACATCATTACAGGGCCTCCACAATGGTATACCTCTGTTCGGTCACCACAATGGTACACCTCTACTGGGTCACAACAATAGCACACCACTGCTGGTCCAACACAATGGTACACCTCTGTTTAGCCATCACAATAGTACACCTCTGTTGGGCCACCACAATGGTACACCACTGTTGGGCCACCACAAGGGTGCACTTCTGTTGGGCCACCACAATGGTGCACCTCTATTGGGCCACCAAAATGGTACGCAACAATGGTGGACCACTGTTGGGCCACCACAATGGTGCACCTCTATTGGGTCACCACAATGATATACCCCTGTTGGGCCACCACAATGGTGCACCCCTGTTGGGCCACCACAATGGTGTACCTCTGTTGGGTCACAACAGTAGTACACCACTGCTAGGCCACCACAATGGTGCACCTCTGTTGGGCCACCACAACAGTATACCCCTGTTGGGCCACCACAATAGTACACCTCTGTTGGGCCACCACAATAGTACACCACTGTTGGGCCACCACAATGGTACACCACTGTTGGGCCACCACAATGGTACACCTCTGTGGGCCACCACAATGGTATACCCCTGTTGGGCCACCACAAGAGTACATCTCTGTTGGCCCACCACAATGGTACATCACTCTTGGGCCACCACAATGGTGCACCACTGTTGGGCCACCACAATGATACACCTCTGTTGGGCCATCACAATGGAACATCACTGTTGGGCCATACCACTGCCTTATACATGAACCCCTATGACAAATTTCTGCCATGGAGAGATTGACTAATATTCATACAAATAAAGCACCTTTTATGCTTGCTGTCACGGTTCGGGGTCAGGCTCGGAGACTAGTAGCTATAGCAGTAGAGGGGTTCACACTGACCAGCAGGATAAGTACACAAGCAAGTCACCCTAGCGGATCGACATGCGCTCACCCAAGGTCTAAGCAAAAACTGGTCTTCACCAGAACTCTTGATGGTGGAGATGGGTTTTTCTACATGCTGATACCAGGTCATGGTCCACAGGATCACCTCAACAAGAGGGGAGCAAGCTGGGTTCCGAGGGGGCAGATGGAGAGATGGAGCAGGTAGGGATCAAGCAGAAGCATAGTCAGTAAACAAGCCAATGGTTGGTAACAAGTGGTTGCAGGTTGGGATCAGGAGTAGGCATAGTCAAAAATCCTCTACTCCACGGCATCACGGCAGATTCTGCCGTGCCGAATATTCATTCGCTATTGTCACACTACTGGGTGGGCTTCAGGTGCAGTGCTCTGCGACCCCGAGCCCACCCTTTTTTGAAGCCTATTAGTGCCTCAGGCTCTAATCACGTGCTTCAAAAAAAAAAAAACCCTGATTGGAATCCATGTATTTGGCGCACTGCATGTAGATTAGGGGGCCGGAAGCATGGATGGAGGGGGGCGGCGCCCGTACACCCTGCATTACGGGCCGCCACTGCTTAAAGCGGAGTTCCACTCAAAAATGGAACTTCCACTTTAAGGGAAGTTGACCCCCTGACATGCCAAATTTGGCATGTCATTTTTTTTTGGGGGGGGGGGGGGAGCGGAAACCCTCTTTTTAGAGGGTTCCAGCTCCCACTTTCCCCCGGCGCACTGCGGCGCCGGAAGCAAGTTAACCTCTCCCCCCTCCCTCTCGGCAATCATCTGGGAAACGTCACAGGTCCCAGATGATTGACCGGCCAGTCACGGCGCGCCGTGCGGCTCGCGTATGTGCAGCGCGTGCCCGGCTGTGAAGCCACAGCTGGGCGGGGCACCCATAGTGACAATCCTGGCGCCGGAGAGAAGAGTGGGGCTTCGTTCCCCCGCATCGCTGGATCCTGGGACAGGTAAGTGTCCGATTATTAAAAGTCAGCAGCTGCAGTATTTGTAGCTGCTGACTTTTAATTTTTTTTTTTTTTAAGCAGAACTCCACTTTAAATCATGAAGTTCATGGGGGGATCAAGGTTCACCAGAAACAAGACACGAAGCAAGGTTGTCCAAGAAATCAGGCAGGGAGCTATTCAGCATCTCAGGTGGCACAGTGAGAGGAATCACAGCCACACACCCACAGCGGTTCCAGGTTTACATCCAGATCCTCACACTTGTACTTTATTATTTTCAGTCTTGTTTCCAGGTATTGATTTGGACAAAGCATTATAGGAGTCTTAAAGGGGTTGTAAAGGTTTGTGTTTTTTTCACCTTAATGCATCCTATGCATTAAGGTGAAAAAACACCTGGCAGTGACCGGCCCCCCAGCCCCCCCGTTTTACTTACCTGAGCCCTGGAACTTGACGCGGCCAGAGTTCTCGGCTCTTGATTGGATAGATTGATAGCAGCGCAGCCATTGGCTCCCGCTGCTGTCAATCAAATCCAATGGCGTCGGGGGGTAGGGCCAAGTCATACATTCGGCGGCTATGGACTACTGCAAGGTAACCTTCTCGGGAGAACGCTTCTCCTAGGGGGTTATCTGATATGAGGAGGAGTCGCAAGAGCCGCTGGGGGACCCCAGAAGACGAGGTTCGGGGCCACTCTGTGCAAAACGAGCTGCACAGTGGAGGTAAGTAAGATATGTTTGTTATTTAAAAAAAAAAATACCCTTACAATCACTTTAAATACCCTGTTTCCCCGAAAATAAGACCTAGCGTGATTGTCGGTGATGGCTGCAATATAAGCCCTACCCCCCAAATAAGGCCTAGTTAAAGTCCTTGTAGGTCTTATTTTAAGGGTAGGGCTTATTTTCGGGGAAACAGGGTAACTGTTCTTGCCAGGCTTTTCTGTTACTGGGTATAACTATGTCGGTCGGTGATTAGTAAGTATGGCAGCTCACTCTTGGCATATTTGGCAAGTCATTTCAAAAATCAATGCAAAATGACAAAAGTCACCACGGAATGTGAATCTCAGCCGGGGGAGAGCTCGGAGCAAGAAGACCGCGCTGTAAAGAAGAAGGCTGCCCTACCATCCACTTGACATTGATAGAGGTCAGCTTCCAGCGCAGTAAATCTTCCTTAAAAGCCAAGCCTCCCGCTATGGCTGATATTAGGAGACTTGGGTTTTAAAAAAAGGTTTATGGATGTTGACAAGCGATCTGCCCGCCCCTCAAATGGAAGCTAGGAAAATAACAGAGCAATAATACTTTATACAGCAAACAATAGAGATATACACTCACTGGCCACTTTATTAGGTACACCTATTCAGTTGCTTGGTAGCACAAATTGCTAATCAGCCAATCACATGGCAAGGACTCAATGCATTTAGGCATCTAGACGTGGTGAAGATGACTTGCTGAAGTTCAAACCGAGCATCAGAATGGGGAAGAAAGGGGATTTAAGTGACTTTGAACGTGGCATGGTTGTTGGTGACAGGCGGGCTGGTCTGAGTATTTAAAAAACTGCTGATCTACTGGGATTTCCACGCACAACCATCTCTCAGGTTTACAGAAAATGGTGGGGAAAAGAGAAAATATCCAGTGAGCGGCAGTTGTGTGGAGGAAAATGCCTTGATGTCAGAGGTCAGAGGAGAATGGGCAGACTGGTTCAAGATGATAGAAAGGCAACAGTAACTCAAATAACCACTTGTTACACCCAAGGTATGCAGGATGCCATCTCTGAACGCACAACACATCAAACCTTGAAGCAGATGAGCTACAGCAGCAGCAGACCACACCGGGTGCCACTCCTGTCAGCTAAGAATAGGAAACTGAGGCTACAATTCACACAGGATCACCAAAATTGGACAATAGAAGATTGGAAAAACGCTGCCTGTTCTAATGAGTCTGGATTTCAGCGGAGACATTCAGATGGTCGGGTCAGAATTTGGCGTAAACAACACAAAAGCATGGATCCATCCTGCCTTGTATCACCGGTTCAGGCTGGTGGTGTAATGGTGTGGGGGGATATTTTCTTGGCACACTTTGGGCCCCTTAGTACTAATTGAGCCATGGGCGTCCGCATAGGGGGGCAAGGGGGGGCAAGTGCCTCCCCTGGAGCTCAGGGCCGATCCTGGGCGGGTGCCCAAGGTTCACTGCGCCCAGGAGCCGCAAGCTGCCACAAAGGGGGTAACAACTTAAGCTGTGGCAGTCACTTACTGTTACATTCAGCAGCCCTGACTCCCTCGACTCTCTTATTGCTCTGGCCGCTGCACTGATTGCTAGACTCACCTGCCGCCTGGCATCTAACAACCAGTGACGTCACATCATGAGGCCTAGGCGAGGCCCCAACAATCAGAGAGGAGGAGCAACTTCTTCCTTCTTCGCGCCTGGTCAATTTTGGCTCCACCCACCTCCTCCGTCTTTTCCAGGTTGCACGGCTCAAAGCCTGAGAGAAGGAAGGGAGCACACTTGAAGAGCTGAGTGTGAGCTGTCCACCTGCACCAGCACCTGCCTGAGGTGAGGCAGCCTGTGTCCATGTTCTAGAGCTCATCTAACAGCACTACTTGTATAATTGCGGTCAAGGTGTTAAATTAATTATTTCATGATATAGATATGTGGGAGATATCATGGCTAACCTTCTAAAAATGCTCTTTACCTGGCTGCAGTGCTGACCCATTGGTCTGAAAGCTTTCTAAGCCAGAGCCTGTATGTACATCAGAAAAGTTTAAGGAAAGTTAAAAATTCTTATCTGCATACCTCCTCCAGTTTAACGAATATAAATATTGGAACAACAGAGCCATAGTGCTGGCATTTTTTGTATCAGGTTTCTCAAACCTTTGCATGCCTGTGCTTTAAGTGATAATGACTAAGCCTATCCCCTGCATGACATTGTCTAAAAGGGGTGGAGCATGGGTGACCTTAAAAAGATGACCCCCCCTGAAAAAAGTTCTGTTGACGCCCATGAATTGAGCATCATTTAAACACCACGGCCTATCTTGGTTGCTGACCATGTCCTTCTCTTTATGACTACAGTGTCCTCATCTTCTGATGGCTCCTTCCAGCAGGATAATGCACCATGTCACAAAGCTCCAATCATCTCACCAATGGACAATGAGGTCACTCTACTCCAGGCATGTACTGGTCATCGGGACTACGGGGAGTTTTCCAGTGGGCCGATGGCTCAGTGGGCCGGTTTCAGTGACAACCAGTGGCGTGGCTAGGGGGTGGCTTTTGGGGCTATAGCCCTGAATCTGAGGCCCATAGCCCAGAGTCCCAGGGGTCCCCCACCACAGGGCCGCAGCCCACTACTGGGCCGTGGCCTCTCTGCAGCTGTGCGGTGGGCAGCAGGGGAGAGCCAGAGAGCGGGCAGGCACCACAGGAGAGCCGGGCGGGCGAGAGAGCAGCAGAGAGATTACATCATCTCTCACTGCCCGCCCTCTCTCTGGGGACTCTGAGGTAAGGAGGGGCTCTCTGGGGACCCTGATGTAAGGGGGGCTCTCTGATGTAAGGTGGAGGCTCTCTGGGGACCCCGATGTAAGGGGGAGGCTCTCTGGGAACCCTGATGTAAGGGGGCTCTCTGGGGACCCTGATGTAAGGGGGAGGCTCTCTGGGGACCCTGATGTGTGGGGGGGCTCTCTGGGGACCCTGATGTAAGACTGAGGCTCTCTGGGGACTCTGATGTAAGGGGGGGCTCTCTGGGGACCCTGATGCAAAACTGAGGCTCTCTGGGGACTCTGATGTAAGGGGGGGCTCTCTGGGGACCCTGATGCAAAACTGAGGCTCTCTGGGGACTCTGATGTAAGGGGGGGCTCTCTGGGGACCCTGATGCAAAACTGAGGCTCTCTGGGGACCCTGATGTAAGACTGAGGCTCTCTGGGGACTCTGATGTAAGGGGGGGCTCTCTGGGGACCCTGATGCAAAACTGAGGCTCTGTGGGGACTCTGATGTAAGGGGAGGCTCTCTGGGGACCCTGATGTAAGGAGGAGCTTTCTGGGGACCCTGATGTGTGGGGGGGGGGGCTCTCTGGGGACCCTGATGCAAGACTGAGGCTCTCTGGGGACTCTGATGTAAGGGGGGGCTCTCTGGGGACCCTGATGTAAGGGGGAGGCTTTTTTTACGCAATTGCATATAGTTTATATACTGTTTTTGTGCTTGTTTGTAAAATTAAAGTGGGCCGGTCTGGATGAAGTCCAGGGCTAAATTTTTGTCCCAGTCCAGCCCTGCTGTACTCCAATGGCCTCCACACTCACCACATCTCATCCAATAGAGCACCTTTGGGATGTGGTGGAACGTGAGATTGACATAATGGATGTGCAGCCGACGAATCTGCAGCAACTGCGGGAATCTATCATGTCACTATGGAGCAAAATCTCTGAGGAATGTTTCCAACACCTTGTTGAATCTATGCCACGAAGAATGAAGGCAAAAGGGGGTCCAACCCGGTACTACCGTGTTTCCCCAGAAATAAGACCGGGTCTTATATTAATTTTGGCTACAAAAAACACACTAGGGCTTATTTTCAGGGGATGTCTTATCTATTTATGGTATGTACAATGACGGTCTTAGGTTGTAACCCTAAAAAAAAAAAATATATATATATATATATATACTGATCCTTTAAAGCATGCTAGATAGCACAGTGCTTGTGGTGTGTCATTGACCCCTCTCTATGTTCTAAAAAAACCTGCAATAAAACAATAAAGTGTTTTTAAAAAAGTTCCTGTGTCCCCCGTCTTCTCTCCCCCTGTCAGCTCAGCAGTCAGCATTATGACATTCTGTAATCCCAAAAGTAAACCTTGCTTAACCACTTACCGACCGGAAGATATTCCGACAGACTTTCGACAGACTTTCAACTGACTTTTGGCGGACTTTCAACAGACTTTCTAACGACTTTCTAACGACCGGACTTGCCTACACACGATCACACAAAAGTCCGATGGATTCATACGTGATGACGTACACCGGACTAAAATAAGGAAGTTGATAGCCAGTAGCCAATAGCTGCCCTAGTGTCGGTATTTGCCCGTCAGTCTAGCACACAGACGAACGGATTTCTGGGTCTGGCGGAATTACGACGTAAAGATTTGAAGCATGTTCCAAATCTAAAGTCCGTCAGATTTGCGGCTGGAAAAGTCCGCTGAAGGTCCGGGGAAGCCCACACACGATCGGATTGTCCGCCGGACTTGGTCCGTCGGCGTCTGTCTGACTTTTGTAGCTGAAAAGTCCGACCGTGTGTACGCGGCATAAGAATTTTTCTAGCAAAAAATACTTGTAAAAAAAGTTCCAGAAAAGGAACTGTTAAGCAAGTGGATTATGTATTGGACATTTTGACAAGTGGTCCTGGATAACAGTAGCAGTTCTCCGATTGTATTTATTATTATTATTATTATTATTATTATTTTATTATGATTATTATTATACAGGATTTATATAGCGCCAATTTATTGCCCGCATTGTGAAATAACATTCATAATTCTTGCAGTTTCACACAAAACCTTTATGTACCTGGAGTCATAGATTTATTTTTACATTCCTATAACATGTGCAGACCCCCCCCCCCCCCCCCAAAAAAAAAAAAAATTGCACGTTATCGAATGTAAACGATCCAATGACAAAAGATAACAGATGTTGTTATTTAACCTGAAAATGTATACGGTTGTGATGAGAATCGTTACATGGAAGGTATTCTAAGGGCAAAGCGGTAATTAGCTACTTCATAATTGTCAGAATGAATTGGGTGTGCGGGAAGGGACGCCGTTTTTCATCCTCATTGTGGCGCTGGAGAGGACAGCTGTGTTCCCGGCCAGATCCATTATATCTTATCACCAGAGGACAGACCTGCACAAGGCAGTTCATGAAATATGGCTTCTGTCATGGCTGCTATGAACCAATCCCGGGATACGCGGGGCGACGCGGCAAAACCCGGGCAACAAACAGGCTGAAACACAAAGCAATTTTTGTAGATGTTTATCTTTTACGAAAAGTCATAAATGGATATTATTGCCCAAGAAGAACATTGATATTATTGTATGGTCTATGCGGTGTAAATTAACATTTTATATTGTACCTAGCCGCATGTTGTTCTTATTATTTTTATAGATGCGCTTTTATGTTGAGTGTGGTCATATATCACTATCGATGTTGATTCTGTTTATATTTCTGTATTGTACTTGTTCATTGAGTGTGAATCTATTATCTATTCATTTGCAAGTGAACCTGTAGGGAAAGTAGAAATAGAAAATGAATGGTGGGATTCGGGTACAGTAGCCATCAGCAACTACCTTTTACCTTCGCATTTGCCTGTCTAGAGCGGCCTTTCTCACTTTTTTAACACGAAGGAACCCTCAAAATAACTTTCCAGATTCAGGTAACTTGTGATGTAAGGGGGGGGGGGCTTTGATGTGAAGGGGGGGATTGAGGACACTGATGTGAAGCAGGGACTGTGATGTTAGGGGGACTGTGATGTTAGGGGGTCTGTGATGTTAGGGGGTCTGTGATGTTAGGGGGTCTGTGATGTTGGGGGTCTGTGATGTTAGGGGGTCTGTGATGTTGGGGGTCTGTGATGTTAGGGGGTCTGTGATGTTAGGGGGTCTGTGATGTTAGGGGGTCTGTGATGTTAGGGGGACTGTGATGTTAGGGGGTCTGTGATGTTAGGGGGTCTGTGATGTTAGGGGGACTGTGATGTTAGGGGGTCTGTGATGTTAGGGGGACTGTGACTTTAGGGGGTCTGTGATGTTAGGGGGACTGTGATGTTAGGGGGTCTGTGATGTTAGGGGGTCTGTGATGTTAGGGGGACTGTGATGTTAGGGGGTCTGTGATGTTAGGGGGACTGTGATGTTAGGGGGTCTGTGATGTAATGGGGAGTCTTTGATGTAAGGTAGGAAACTGTGAAGTCAATGGGGGCAGAGGAAACTGATGTAAAGTGGGGGGGGGGGTGATGTGAAGGAAGGACTGTGATGTTAATGGGGGGCTGTGATGTAGAGAGAAAGACTGATGTAAAGGGGGACTGTTATGGTAAAGGGGGACTTTTATGGTAAAAGGGGACTGTGATGTAGAGAGGAGGACTGTTATGTGAAGGGGGGACTGTGATGTAAAGGAGACTGTTATGTAAAGGGGACCGTGACTATGATGTAATAAGGGGGACTCTAATGTAAAGGGTGGATTATGATGTAAAGAGGGGTCAGTGATGTAAAGGGGACTGTGATGTTAAAAGGGGACTGTTATGTTAAGGGGGCAGTGATGTAAAGAGGAGGACTTTGATGTGAAGGGAAGACTGTGATGTAAGGGGGAGGCTGTGATGTAAAGGGGACTCTGATGTGATGTAAAGGGGGACTCTGATGTGAAGGGGGGGAGACTCTGATGTGAAGGGGGGGGAGACTCTGATGTGAAGGGATACTGTGATGTAAAGGGGGGAACTGTGATGTGAAGGGGGGACTGAGAACCCTGAAGTAAAGGGGGCACTGCGATGTAAAGGGGGCACTGTGATGGGAATGGTGACTGCGTTGGCATTCACACACCTCAAGGAATTCTGTGCCTTCTTCATATAACAGTGAAATCATTTCCAGTCTGTCTCTCCTTCCCTCCCTTTGCACATTTATTTGTATAAACGTTTCCAGAGACTTTTGGGGTCGATTTGGAAAAATATTTCACAAACATGAACCCAGACCTCTTACAAATTCTGATCATATTTTACTTAGTCCAGGTATTTCCTGTGATCATCAGCTCCATCTAGTGGCTATAATGTGGTATTTTTCCTGGTTGAGACACTTTAGGAAAATTACCACATTACGGCCACTAGATGGGGCAGATGAAAATCACTGTATTACGCAACCTACAGTCAGAATTCATGCGAGTTGAGTGAATGCTTTTGACATTTTTTTCAATAGTTTTTTTTTTTTTTTTTTTAATAAATAGACCCCTTTGTGAAAAACATGCGCTGTTTATCAACAAAAGCTGAGGCTGCTAACTTTTAATCTGATGTGAACCAAAAGATGTAGCTTAGTATTAGGTGCAAACATAACATTTTATTTTTATATTTATTGTAGAATTTATTATTTAAAGTGATGCTTTTAAAACAAAGAAACAAAGGCATCTCTGAAAAAAGTTAAAGTGTAACTAAAGGCAAAACTTTTTTTTTTTTTTAGTTTTGGATAGGGTGCAGATGGAATAGAACCCCTGTCAGTTTTTATTGCTGTCTGTGCCCCCATTAGGGAGATTCACCCTCTCTATGTGTCCTGTTTACTGTTATCATAGAAACAAACTGAAAGAAAATCCTAAATGTTGGGTTGCCCCCAGAACAGTAATAGGGGAGAAATCTTCCAATGGGGACACTAGTTCTGGGGTTTCCTCACTTTTGAGGGATTTCCTTTTACTTTTCATCCCCGACAGGGGTTCTAACGCTGTCTACCCTATCCAAAATTTAAAAATAAAGAATTTTTCTAAGGGCTCAAACATGCTTTGGTCTTTGAAAAGTCTCCCGTGTTTGGACCACTCTTCAGAGAGCATTTGACAGGCGATAAGGTTATTATATATGAATAGGGGGACCGCCACTCTCCTGGCCAGCCTGTGTAACCAAAAGGTGAGGAGCAACCTCAGCCTACATGTCTCCACCAAACCACGTCCGCTGACGTGTTTCCCCCAGCCCACCAGGGATTAGTCATAGTCCCTATGACTAAGCCCCCAGTGGGTGGGGTGAAGCCCACTCTCTCTCTCCCACCCGCCTCTCTCTCTCTCTCTCTCAACTCCCCATCTCTCCCCCTCCCCCCCCCCCCACTTCCATTTCTCTCCTTTTCCATTTCCCCCATCTCTCTTTCCTTCCTATACCTATCTTTTCTCCTACCGGGGGATGGGGGGAGCACTGTGGCAGGCTAGTGAAGGGGGTGGGGGGAGCACTGTGGCAGGCTAGTGAGAGGGGTGGGGGGAGCACTGTGGCAGGCTAGTGAGGGGGGTGGGGGGAGCACTGTGGCAGGCTAGTGAGGGGGGTGGGGGGAGCACTGTGGCAGGCTAGTGAGGGGGGTGGGGGGAGCACTGTGGCAGGCTAGTGAGAGGGGTGGGGGGAGCACTGTGGCAGGCTAGTGAGGGGGGTGGGGGGAGCACTGTGGCAGGCTAGTGAGAGGGGTGGGGGGAGCACTGTGGCAGGCTAGTGAGGGGGGTGGGGGGAGCACTGTGACAGGCTAGGGAGGGGCTACTTACTACTCCACAGTCCACCAGAGACACTGCATAGGCTCTAGAGACCCCACATAGCCACCAAAGACCCTGAATAGCCACTTGAAAAGGAAAGGGTGGGACAAAATTAGATGGGGGGGGGGCCCGATTTAATCTTGCCTAGGGCAGCACAAAACCAAAATACACCACTGCCCATGGCTATTGCCTCTGCAGCTAATGGGGATAGCAGCTGACAGATGGTAAAGATGCGGCTTAACCACTGGGTTTTTTTTTTCCCGCCCCTCAACCGCACATGTTAAAGAGCCCTTGGTTCTACTTTAATATTTATCACTACCGATGCCCATGATGCCGATCTCTGTCGTCTTCAAAAGCTATTCTGGCAGGAGTTTCAGATGATTGACCCCCCTCTTCGTGCTGTGGTTCCTTTTTCTGACTCCTACATCACTACGGGACACAGTAGGGGCCAGAGGAAGGAACCATAGAGTACATACATTCAGCTCATTTGTACAGAAATCTCACCACTCTACATCTCAACTCCGGCACTGTAGCATGATGACGTCATCCGAGTCATGTGCCAATGATGCCATCACGCTACAGTGCCAGAGTTGAGATGTAGAGCAGTAGGATATCTGTACATGTGAGCTGATTGTATGCATTGGAGGACATTCTGATTGTATGCATTGGAGGACATTCTAATTGTATGCATTGGAGGACCAAACTTTCAACCAATATCCTGAAAGCTTGCTGACGGTTGAAGATGTTTCAACAAGCTTATGAAGACAGAAAAGATTGGTTGCATGGGGGTAAATCATAAGGTTTTTTTTTTTTTGTAGGGATGCCTTTGATTCTCATTTTTAAAAAGGAACAGCCTATTTGTGGTGCCTGTTAAAACATTTCAAAAAGTTGACACCAACTGTATTAAACAGCCACCAAGAAATACTTTATATGAATTCTGGTGGTCATTGAAATGCCTTTTATGGAAGAATATTTTGATCAGGAGCAATAATTGTTCTTTTTGTGATTATTTCATCCTCCAGACTATCGTCAGGGGCAGTAAACCTCCACTAGATGCTTCCATCAATGGCTTGCTTGAAGACTTCGACAACATTTCCGTAACACGTTCCAACTCCCTAAGAAAAGAAAGTCCTCCCACCCCACGCCAAGGACATTCCAACCATTCAAAGAGTTACCCGGAAGAAAATGGCTTCTTTACCTTCTCCCACTACAGCCTTGAACCGGAGATCTCCAGAAGCAACATCTCTGAGAGGTACAAGGAACGGAGTCTGAGTGCTGAGGAGGCGGAGGGCTACTACAGGGCGAACAAGCCGGCCAGGCACAATGGGCATCCGGTTAAAATGAGGTCCTACGAAGCCTACTTTCCTGAAGTGAAAAATGTGAACATGTTGAGTTACACCTCGGAGTACCACCCACAGCTGGAGACAAAAAGCAAATCTGTTGACCAGTGTGGAGCACCATGGGACTACAACAGGGTCGCCGGTACATCTCTTCAGGACTACAGGGACTATTTTCCACCTTCTATTACAGGGACCGTCATGCTGAGCGAGGGCTCGAAAGAAAGACTTGAGTACAGTGAATGGGCAGATGGTCTTTCTAAGGATGATTATGATAAGAGACCCAAGTCATCCTATGTAACACAAACCAGTCCTCAACCAGCCATAAGACAAAGGTCAAGGTCAGGATCAGGCCTTCAAGAACCAGTCATACCTTATGGTGCACTGAAAACCAACCAGCAAGGGCATTCTTTTGCTTCGTACACCTACCCGCGTTTGTCAGAAACCGCAGCGTGCATTCCAAAGGTAATATGTCAGTATTTTATATTGTTATTTTTATGTTAAAGCACACCTATCAACAGGGCCTCCATCGGGGGGGGACAGCCCATACGCATCCTGAGGGCAGGGGCTTCCCGTGGCTGTGCTGGCTTTCTATATAGGTGAAAAACAGAAGAGGAGTCGGCAGCTGCTGCTGCTGCTCTGTGTTATTGAGCTCCTATCGGGCGCATTACTGCCACCTCTCGCCTCTTCCTGCATTGTGCACTCCTTGTGTGTATGGTGCCTGGACTGTATTCTGGACTTTGCTCAGCTCCAGCTCCTCTCTGTCTCTCAGCGACATGTGTCAGCTTTGTGCAAACAAGAGCTGGGACTAGGAAGACCTCCTTTACAAGTAGGGGCCTGTATGTACAAAGTAAAGAGAGGGGGCTGTTTGTGTGTTTTACAGATGTGTGTCTGTGGGGGTGGGGGGAGCTGACATATATACAGATGTGAAAGGGGGGGGTCTGAGTGCGTACAGGTGTGAGTGGGAGCTAAGTGCGTACAGGTGTGGGGAGGGGGGGGTGGCTGAGTGCGTACAGGTGTGAGTGGGAGCTAAGTGCATACAGGTGTGGGGAGGGGGGGTGGCTGAGTGTGTACAGGTGTTAGTGGGAGCTGAGTGTGTACAGGTGTGGGGGGCTGAGTGCATAAGGAGTGAGGGGGGCTGAGTGCATACAGGAGTGAGTGGGCTGAGTGCGTACAGATGTGAGAGGGGGCAGAGTGCATACAGGTGTGAGGGGGGCTGAGCGCATACAGGTGTGAGGGGGGTCTGAATGGGGGGGTGGCTGAGTGCGTACAGGTGTTAGCGGGAGCTGAGTGCGCACAGGTGTGAGGGGGGGTCTGAGTGCATACAGGTGTGAGGGGGGGCTGAGTGCGTACAGGTGTGAGGGGGGCTTAGTGCATACAGGAGTGAAAGGGGGCTAAGTGCGTACAGGTGTGAGGGGGTCTGAGTGCATACAGGAGTGAGGGGGGGCTGAGTGCGTACAGGTGTGAGGGGGGCTGAGTGCATACAGGAGTGAGGGGGGCTAAGTGCGTACAAGTGTGAGGGGGGCTGAGTCCGTACAGGTGTGGGGGGGCTAAGTGCGTACAGGTGTGGGGGGGGGGGGACTGAGTGCCTACAGGTGTGGGGGGCTAAGTGCGTACACATGTAGGGGGGCTGAGTGCGTACAGGTGTGAGGGGGGCTGAGTGCGTACAGGTGTGTGGGGGGACTGAGTGCATACGGGTGTGAGGGGGGACTGAGTGTGTATAGGTGTGAGGGGGGCTGAGTGTGTACAGGTGTGGGGGGCTGGGTGCGTACAGGTGTGAGGGGGGCTTAGTGTGTACGGGTGTGAGGGGGCTGAGTGCGTAAAAGGTGTGGGGGAGCTGAGTGCGTATAGATGTGAGAGGGGGCTTAGTGCGTAGAGGAGTGAGGGGGCTGAGTGTGTACAGTTTTGAGGGGGGACTAAGTGCTTACAAGTGTGGGGGTGCTCAGTGTGCTACAGGTGCTGGATTGGGTTGTCTCTTTGCTGGATTGGGATGTCTCTTTGCTGAAAATATGGGGATGTCTCTTTGCTGGATTGGGGTGGCTCTTTGCTGAATGTATTTGTTTTTTTAATGTTTTTATTTTCTTAGATCTGTTAGGGGAGGCTAGATGGGGGGGGGGGGGGCATTGAAAAGGTAGTTCAGTTGGTGTAGGTCCTGCTCAAAAGAGCCTACCTTCTTGTTGTGGGAGACTTCATATTTTTTGGCCAAAATATAATTTCTTACTGTTAAATCTTAAAAACAATGATGACTTGGAATCTGTGGCAGCCGGTCCACAAGGGGCGCAGGGGTGCCGTCCCCCAGCCCGCACCATTTCACCATTTGTGTGGCCGTGCACTGTGTGGGGCACCTGACCAACAGGTTTCTATCAGGTCTGTCACTCCCTCACAGGCACATGACCACATCCCGAGGTCCCAATTGGGCAGTTTTATATTGTCCTCAGGGCGCGGAGCACTGCCCTCCCACCCTGTGATCCCAGCGATTACCAGCGGCTTCCGGCTTCCCGGGCCAAGCAGGATAGGAAGACCTAGAACCCGGAAAGAAGACTGGGTGAAGACAGAAGCTGTGGCGTCGGACAGTCCAGGGGACCAGTGAGAGCTGGAGGGCCCTGCCATAGGGTGAGTACGGACCTGGAGGGGCCCTCCCCCCCCGCCCTCCCCCCCCAATATCCTCCAGCACCAACTGCCACTGATTGGAATACACTTTTTCTTTTCATATATTAGGTTGTAAGAGTGTTAAAATAGAATTGGGTGCACTGAAGGACTCGGTGGAATGGCCAGTCGGTGGATTCGGTGGGACAGCCAGTGGACGGGCCCTAAAGAATGTTGGCCGTTAGGCCCAGGCCTAAAGCTTCGTAAGAAGCCCCAAATAAAAGTGACATCTAATTAAGTTAAGAGCCAGCCAAGGAAATACATTCATCTTTGTAACACAATATGTAACAATTCTAAGGAGCGTTAGAGGAAATTAGCAAAGAAATGTATCCAATGGTCTAAGTTTAAGCAATAGTGGTGGCTGTATTCTTACAGACTCTCTAGACCCAGATCAATGTCCAGCTTCACGGTGTCAGAACCTTTATGCCAACCCAGTAACACTGTAAGCACGTTCCCAAATTTTAGTATGTCCTCAAAGTGAGTTACCAGTTCCTTCTGAGAGACCAGGCTTCTTCCTGGCCCTCTCCAGCAAGGGGTCTCCTCCTTGGCACAGCTTCCTCCAGAAGGGTGGACAGCTTCAGGACCACTTCAGTACACGTTGAGCCCCAGAAATGGCTACTGGGCCTAACAACAGAGCTCCATCCAGCAGCACCTCCCTAGGCCTCAGCCAAGGGAAAGAGAGAGAGCACATGTCCTTTCCCAAATATTTATGCGCTCCCCCAGCATGCACCAGAGGCATAAACCTCCTACTGGATTGGCCGAAAGAGATATAAATATTCATAACTCAGTCTTGTTTATGAAATCTCATACTATAACCGGTGGCATCAATGACATCTACTGAAGCTTAGGGAAAAACCAGGCGAAGAACTACGCATTTAGTTTTGGCTACCACCCAGCCAAAAACTAAATTTAGGCAAGTAGCCCCTGTTTAGTAAGGGTGTCACAGTAACTATGCAAAAAAAATATATATATAGAAAAGGAAAAGCACCATCTAGTGGGCAGTTTATTAAAAATGTTATAACTCACAGTACATATCTGGCCAAATGCAAAGTCTGCATAGGTGTCCGGGACCCGCCAATGATAGCAAATCTGGAGCTGGAGGTGCTCACAGGGCTAGAGGACAGGTTCCGGGGCCCCCGTGGGTATAGGGCGGAACTGATGTCAGCTCGGGGGTGGGCCACCTATACAATTCCTCCAGCCTTGTCAGCACCCCCAGCGGCCGTGATTTGCTATCATCAGCGGGTCCGGGACACCTATGCAGACTTTGCATTTGGCCAGATGTGTACTGTGAGTTCTAACATTTTTTAATAAACTGCCCACTAGATGGCGCTTTTCCCTTTCTATACACACACAGGAGCGGTGGGGAAACCGCATGTGAAAAGCGATCCAGCACAGAACGCTTTTCAGAGGGGCGGCAAGGGCAGCCACATGTATGAACAAGCCCTATAACTCACATGTCCCATTGACACAAACATATTACACATCTGTATCAGACATTCATGATTCCTTTTATGATTTTTGAATAAAAACTGAATAGATGGAACTATAAATAAATATGTCACTAATGTTCCCCCATCAGCATTCTTCAATAATTATATGAATCTGTGTTCTTATTGAAAACATGGGTGTTGGGTTTATCATGGCATGGCGATGTATGCTCAGCAATCTATAAATACTATCATTGTTCTGCTTTTATATTCATTATCAAAGTTGTTTGTGGCACATTATCATTAGGAATACAATACAAATAAGTGCAGGACTAGATATATGTCTGTGAGGGAAGTTTTTTAGCCCCGTAATTTAACCCATTATTTTTTTAAATCATAGAATTAATTACTGCTAGGAACTAAACTTCACGGAAATAATATAATATGCCTTTGTGATGATGGTGGTTAGTCGTTTTGCTTTCTGCACCACATTGACGGGGATATAGTTATATCTTTATAACTCATTAAAGCAGTACTCAACTCCCCCCCATATTTCCCCCATCCCCTTACCTGTGTTCCTGGGTTTTCTTTAAAACACAGACTCACCTGCACAATAAATCCAACATTGTCCCACTGCAATACGCTGTTTGGGTGCCTTGGTTCTCTTGGTTCTTGATGGTTCTCTTCCACCTTGGTTCTCTACATCTGGGTGTTATTTCCAGGTGCGGGCAGCCAGCTCTGACATTGCCCCTCTGGCCTACCAGCTAGCTACTTTGTGCTCAGGGGCACTCTCCAAACACCTAGTGTACCATGCAAGTAGCCGCAGAGCACTTTACAGGTCTGGGGCCATGGTACACCCACTGTTGGAACCCTGTCTTCCTAGTGACAACGCCCACTGGATGGGTAGAAGTCTGTCTGGATGGGGCTTGTTTCCTGGGTTCTACTTTGGAACTCTCCAGCTCTGATTGTGTTTTGGTGGCTCCGGAGTGCCTTCCAGACTACTAGTGTGGTTATTCATAGTGCTTTACCCTTCTGGAGCCTGGAAATGTAGTGGTTGTGCTTAGTGTACGAATCTCTCCACTAATATGGACACAGGTCTGTAGAACTATTGTTCGTGGACATTATCCATTCTATCGTATGGATGTGAACCATCTCCAATGGCTTCATTTGCAGCTCTTGGAATTCAGTTCCATAAGTTCTCAGCGACGCAAAGGAAGTGGATGCTGGAAGACTTCTCTCTGCTGGTCCTGCACTTATTGAGATCCAAATGGTATTAATAATGGAGAATTTTCAAAACTAACCTATGTTGCCCATGTGCAATTATAAAATGACTGGCAATTATTGTCTATAGCCATTATCTGTTCCAGATTTTGGTCCATCTTCTACGACTTCCTTTGCAGCTCTTTGAATTCAGTTGCATAAGATCTCTGTGCTACAAAGGAAGTGAATGCTGAAAGGCCCCCCTCTGCTGATCATGCGATTATTGAGGTTTAAATGGGAGAGTATGTCAACTCAGGGCCACCAAACCAACATATATTATCAGTATTTGAAGAAAGAGTATTATTCTTGGAGAGTGGAGGATTATGTCTATGCAGGGCCACCAGGCCAACATATATAATTTTTACGATGACTGACAACTATTGTTTATAGCCATCATCTGTTCTACCTCTGTTGTGCAACCAAATTCAAAGAGCTGCAGAGGAAGTCAAGTTCTCCATTTCAACAAAGGAAGTGTAAGCTGGAAGACTTCCCTCTGCTGGTATTGAATTTATTGAGGCCTAAATGGGAAAGTATGTCAACTCTGGGCCACCAAGCCAACATATATTATCAGTATTTGAAGAAAGAGTTTTATTCCTGGAGAGTATTTTAAACTGGTCCGTGTTTCCCATATACAATTATACGGTGACTGGCAATTATTGTCTATAGCCATCATCTGTTCCACCTGTTGCTCCATCTTCTCTGACTTCCTTTGCAGCTCTTTGAACTCAGTTGCATAAGTTCTCCATGCCACAAAGGAAGTGAATGCTAGAAGACTTACGGTACTTCTGCTGGTTCTGCACCTATTGAGGTAAAAATGGGGGAGTATGTCCACTCAGGGCTACCAGAACAATGACTTGCAATTAATTATTTAGCCATTATCCATTACACTGTTTGGGCCATCTCCATTGACTTCCTTTTTCAGCTCTTTGAATTCAATTGCATAAGTTCTCCATGACACAAAGCAAGTGAATGCTGAAGGACTTCCCTCTGCTGGTATTGCACTTATTGAGGTCTAAATGGGGGATTATGTCCATTCAAGGCAACTAGGCCAAAATACTTTATATTATTTATACAATGATTGGCAATTATTGTCTTTAGCTAGCCATCATCTGTTCCACCTTTTGGTAAATCTCTTTTAACTTCCTTTGCAGTTCTTTAAATTTGGTCACATAAGTTCTCCATGCCATATGAAAAGGGTATGCTGGAAGACTTCCCTCTGCTGGTATTTGTACTTATTGAGGTATAAATGGGGTAGTATGTCAACTCAGTGGCACCAGGCCTACATATATTATCTGTACTGGAAAAAAATATATTATTCCTAGAGATTTTTTAAAACTGGTCCGTGTTTCCCATTCACAATTATACAGTGACTGGTAATTATGGTCTATAGCTATCATCTGTTCCACCTTTTGGTCCATCTCCTTTGACTTCCTTTGCAGATCTTAGCCATCATCTGTTCCACATTTTATTCCATCTCCATTGACTTACTTTGCAGCTCTTTGAACTGATTTGCACAAGTTCTCCATGCTGCAAAGGAAGTGGATGCTGGAAGACTTCCCTCTGCTAGTTCTGCATTTATTGAGGTCTAAATAGGGTAGTATGTCCTGTCATGGCTACCAGGCTGACGTATATTATTTGTACTGGAAAAATTGTATTATTAATGGAGAATTTTCAAAACTAACCCATGTGGCCCATGTGCAAATATTCAATGACTGGCAATTATTCTCTATAGCCATCACCTGTTTCTCCTTTGGTGCAACCTCCTTTGACTTCCGTTGCAGATCTTATAACTTGGTTGTATAAATTCTCCATGCTTCAAAGGAAGTGGATGCTGGAAGACTTCCCTCTGCCAGCCCTGCACTTATTGAGATCTAATGGGCAATTATGTCCACTAGAACAACATATCTTATTTATACAACGACTGGCAATTAATGTCTTTAGCCATCATCTGTTACACCTTTTAATCCATCTTCATTGAACTCATTTGCATAAGTTCTCAGTGCTGCAAAGGAAGTGGATGCTGGAAGACTTCCCTCTGCTAGTCCTGCACTTATTGAGGTATAAATGGGGGACTAGGCGAAAATATATTATTTAAAATGACTGGCAATTATAAGTCATTATTATAATGACTTTAGCCATCACCTGTTCCACCTTTTGGTCTATCTCTGTTGACTTCCTTTGCAGCTCTTTGAACTCATTTGCATAAGTTATCAATGCTGCAAAAAGAAGTGTATGCTGGAAGACTTCCCTCTGCTGGTCCTGCACTTATTGAGGTCTAAATTGGGTAGTATGTCCACTCAGGGCCACCAGGCCAACATATATTATTTGTACTGGAAAAAATGGTATTATTCCTGGAGCATTTTCAAAACATGTTGCCCATATGCAAATATTCTCTTTAGCCATCATCTGTTTCACCTTTTGGTCCATCTCCTTTGACTTCCTATGCAGCTCTTATAACTTGTTTGCATAAGTTCTCCATGCTGCAATATAAGTGAATGCTGAAGACCTCCCTCTGCTGGTCCTGCTCTTACTGAGGTATAAATGGAGGAGTATGTCCACTCAGGGCTACTGGGCAAATAATATTATTTATACAATGACTGGCAATTATTGTCTTTAGCCATCATCTTTTCCACTTTTTGGTCCATCTCTGTTGACTTCCTTTGAAGCTCTTTGAACTCGTTTGTATAAGTTCTCCATGCTGCAAAGGAAGTGAATGCTGGAAGACCTCCCTCTGCTGACCCTGCACTTATTGAGGTCCAAATGGGGGAGTATGTCCACTCAGGGCCACCAGGCCAACATATACTATTTCTACTAGGGATGCACCGACATTTCGGCCGCCGAAACATATCGGCCAAAAATGGCCCTTTCGGCAAAAAGCCGAAAGAGAATTTTTGCCGATACCGAATGGGGCAGGGCTCCGCCCCTGCCCCCGCCCCTGGTGCCGCCTACAGGGGGGCTTCCTATATCGTAGAGGAGAGCCGCCGCCTGTTTGATTACAGCACAAAGAACATCACAGCTTTCATTTCAATAGATGTGCGTTCCCCGCTGCGCGCCGTCACATATAGCCCCTCCCCCTTGTCCGGACACTTTGACAATCCTGGGACGGGTGATCTGTCTATCAAAGTGTCCGGACAAGGGGGAGGGGCTGTATGTGACAGCGCGCAGCGGGGAACACACAGCTATTGAAATACAAGCTGTGATGTTCCCGGCGCTGTAATCAAACAGGCGACGGCGGCTCTCCTCTCCCTTCACTGGCTGCAATGGGGACACAGGCTGCACTACTGGGGACACTGGCTGCAATGGGGACACTGGCTGCACTACTGGGGACATTGGCTGCAATGGGGACACAGGCTGCAATGGGGACACTGGCTGCACTACTGGGGACACTGGCTGCACTACTGGGGACACAGGCTGCAATGGGGACACAGGCTGCAATGGGGACACTGGCTGCACTACTGGGGACACTGGCTGCACTACTGGGGACACTGGCTGCAATGGGGACACAGGCTGCAATGGGGACACAGGCTGCACTACTGGGGACATTGGCTGTAATGGGAACACAGGCTGCAATGGGGACACTGGCTGCAATGGGGACACTGGCTGCAATGGGGACACTGGCTGCAATGGGGACACTGGCTGCAATGGGGACACTGGCTGCACTACTGGGGACATTGGCTGCAATGGGGACAAAAGCTGCAATGGGGACACTGGCTGCACTACTGGGGACACTGGCTGCAATGGGGACACTGGCTGCACTACTGGGGACACTGGCTGCAATGGAGACACTGGCTGCAATTGGGACACAGGCTGCAATGGGGACACAGGCTGCACTACTGGGGACATTGGCTGTAATGGGGACACAGGCTGCAATGGGGACACAGGCTGCACTACTGGGGACATTGGCTGCAATGGGGACACTGGCTGCAATGGGGACACAGGCTGCACTACTGGGGACACTGGCTGCACTACTGGGGACACAGGCTGCACTACTGGGGACACAGGCTGCACTACTGGGGACACTGGCTGCAATACTGGGGACACTGGCTGCAATACTGGGGACACAGGCTGCTCTACTGGGGACATTGGCTGCAATGGGGACACAGGCTGCAATGGGGACACTGGCTGCACTACTGGGGACACTGGCTGCACTACCGGAGACACTGGCTGGCTGCATCTGACGGGCACTGGTGAAGCTGCATTGATCTCTTATATCATGTCCACAGTCTCTGACTCTCTGACCATGTCCCCAGTCTCTGACCATCTCCTGTACCATGTCCCCAATCTCTGACCATTTCCTGTACCATGTCCCCAGTCTCTGACCATCTCCTGTACCATGTCTGCAGTCTGACCATCTCCTGTACCATGTCTACAGTCTCTGACCATCTCCTGTATCATGTCTGCAGTCTCTGACCATCTCCTGTACCATGTCCCCAGTTTCTGACCATCTCCTGTACCATATCTGCAGTCTGACCATCTCCTGTACCATGTCTACAGTCTCTGACCATCTCCTGTATCATGTCTGCAGTCTCTGACCATCTCCTGTACCATGTCCCCAGTTTCTGACCATCTCCTGTACCATGTTCCCAGTCTCTGACCATCTCCTGTACCATGTCTGCAGTCTGACCACCTCCTGTACCATGTCTACAGTCTCTGACCATCTCCTGTATCATGTCTGCAGTCTCTGACCATCTCCTGTACCATGTCCCCAGTCTCTGACCATCTCCTGTACCATGTCTGCAGTCTCTGACCATCTCCTGTACCATGTCCTCAATCTCTGACATTTCCTGTACTATCTCCACAGTCTCTGATCATCTCCTGTACCATCTCTGCAGTCTCTGACCATCTCCTGTACCATGTCTCCAGTCTCTGACCATCTCCTGTATAAAAATATTTTTAAAAACAGTCACTTTCGGTATCGGTGTTGTTTCGGTATCGGTTTCGGTTTTCGGGATCAAGGAAGATTTATTTTCGGTATCGGTTTCGGCACCAAAAAACCCATTCGGTGCATCCCTAATTTCTATAATGACTGTCAATTAATGTCTTTAGCCATCACCTGTTCCACATTTTGGTCCATCTCTGTTGACTTCCTTTTGTTGACTTCCTTTGCAGCTCTTTGAAATGGGGGAGTATGTCCACTCAGGGCCACCAGAACAACATATATTTGATACCCTACACATGAGACGTTTCGATTATCTAAATGTAGACATGTTCCTTTTAAGGTTCAAAAATCATGACTGTCCTACTTAAGACATAGTTGGGAATTATAATATAAGGTTTATAGAACAGAAAATATCATGAGCATAATAACGAAGGAAAATGTAGTATGACGTGCAAAGGATTTAACCCTGACAAGTATTTTGTAGAGTGTAATTAGCAGTTGACATGGCGGCGACTCTTGCATGTTGCTTTGGCTCAGCTCTAGTAATGAGCAATAATTTAGTTCTGTGATCAGCTCAGAATTGGAATTGTCAGGAGCGGGCCCTTCAGCTGGCATAGCTTAGTTCAAAGCAAATCTTCACTGCTTAAATCTTAATGACTAGCTGGAATATATATATATATATTTTAACCAGACTGCAAGTGCCAGACAAGCCATATATTATACTGAATGTTTGAAATTATGCTCATGAATTTTTCATGCTTAATCTGTATCTTTAACTGACTTCAGCCACACTGTAAAGAGCTTAGAACATAAATCCAAAAACCCACAAATTTCTGTAATATAATATATGTAGCCGGGTAGATCGAATGGTTTCCTATTTGGTTTATTTTTTAAAGGTGTTTTTAACCTTATCTTAGATTCCCGATAATTAAACTAAGAGTGCCTTGTCCTACTAGAGCAGCGGTCTCCAAACTGCGACCCAGGGGCCTTTGCTTGCTTTTATCTGGCCCTTGGGGCATTAATGCATCCACCGATGCCAACAACGGACCATAATTACGCCCCAATTGGCACAAATCCCACAACGCGAATTTCAGGTGCCATCCAGATCAGTGGCACCTGAGAACGAGGTGACGTTCCTCCGCATTTGTCACACAATAAATCACGCAGCAAACCGCACCACGTGGAGCCTGTTGCCCAAAAGAAGCTCCTGCCCCTTTTTGGGCGAGAAGCTTTGCTACTATCGCAGTGCGACTTATCGCATAACAATAGCGGCAGAACCGAACCGCGTTTTTGGCACCTGTAATTCGCGTCGTGCGATTTGTCATTTAGCAGAGTGTTTTTAAATCGCGGGCAGAATCACGGCGATTCTGCCCGTGATTCAAACCGCCCAGGTGTGAATAGAGCCTTAGCGTCTGTGGCAAAAGTATAACCCAGTCACATTCAGCAGGCAGTACCGCTATTGAACATGACCCATTAAAGTAGAACTATGGGCAAAACTTTTTTTTTTATGCAAAGAAAAAGAAATTAAGGATATTTATTGAGGACAATAAAAAAGCCACTCACATGGGTAAGTTAAAAGCAGGCTCTACAATGCGGTAACCATCTCAGGGTCCTGACGGGGCATTCATCTGGAGCACAGTGCAGCCGCACACCCAGGAGGTGCAAAAGCGCCGGCCGATCTCCTCCAGATTTCAGGCGGCCCGGGCATCTGTGGATAGCAGGGAGGAACGCCAATGGCTTGATGAGGTCACCAAACGGGGCAGGCGCAACGCGTTTCGATGCTGTCTCCGCTCCTTTTTCAAGCAACTTTCTTTTTTTATGCAAAGAAAAAGAAATTAAGGATATTTATTGAGGACAATAAAAAAGCCACTCACATGGGTAAGTTAAAAGCAGGCTCTACAATGCGGTAACCATCTCAGGGTCCCGACGGGGCATTCATCTGGAGCACAGCGCAGCCGCACACCCAGGAGGTGCAAAAGCGCCGGCCGATCTCCTCCAGATTTCGGGCGGCCCGGGCATCTGTGGATAGCAGGGAGGAACGCCAATGGCTTGATGAAGTCACCAAACGGGGCAGGCGCAACGCGTTTCGATGCTGTCTCCGCTCCTTTTTCAAGCAACTTTCTTTTTTTTAATTTTGGATAGAGCAAGCGTGGGCTATAACCCCTATCAGATTATTTTTTTCGCCATCTGTGACCCATTGCGGAGATTTCCCTTCACTTCCTGTCCCATAGCCAAACAGGAAGTGAGAGGAAATCCTTGCAAATTAGGGGAATTTCTTGGGGACCCCCAGGCCAGTAAATCTTCCGGTGAGAAAGTGGTTAACTCACTACTAATTCTGTCCTGGAGACATTGGGGATCAGGGCAATTAGAGAAAGCAAATCTATCTAATGGAGACACCGACAGCGATAAAAAGTGTCGGAAAGACATCACCTTGGCCAGTTAGAACAAGTTTAAACAAAATAAAAACATACCCCCAAATTGAGGTCTCACCCCTCCCCCACCTTAACCCGTAATATATTTTGTAATCTTTTGACTGAGGGCTCCCCCATCTTCCTCTACCTCTTAAAGCGGGGGTCCACCTATCTATCGTTTTTTTTTTTTTGAGTTCATTCACAAACTTTTCTTCTCAGCATTACATACTCACATATTGTTTGTAATATGTCCGCCTGTGTCAGATTTCGTCGGAAAGAATAACTTATATTATTCACTGCAGGCGGTTTCCATCTTCATTGTGGGCATTTGAAGCCCACAAGCATTTATTTCCTGGATGTGGTGAATGCTGTGCTCCCAGCATTCACCGCTCGTTCCCGCACATGCTCAGTGGCATCCTGGCAAGCCTGAGACTAGCTCCCAGGAGTCTGGGAGAGGCTAGAAACACGCCTACTCCCACGGGAGGAGAACCAGGAAGTGCAAAGAAGAATAGAAAAATAAAAGGTAATTACGGCGATTTAAATTTTTTTAAACAGCATGTCAGCATCTAGGCAAGGAAGAGAATACATACAGATATTGTTCAAAATTTGGGTGGAACCCCGCTTTAACTACTGGACTGCCCAGTGATGGCTGGTGCTCCATTTAGGGGGGACAGCAAACAAACCACCTGCCACCCCGGTCGGAGCCACATCCCCTCGTCCCGTTGCTCACTCGTCCGTCCGCCCACCAGCTTCGCACTTACCCTATCTAGGTTGCGGGCAGCTTTGATTCTTTCCTGCGTCTCCTCCTCCTCAGTGGCTTCCCGGCGGCTTCCCCTGCGTCTCCTCCTCCTCGGCGGCTTCCTCCTCGGCGGCCAATATGGTTGCTTCTCCTCTCCGCCAATCGGGTCTCAGGACTCGCTTCCTGATTGGCCAGGAGGGGAATCAGGAAGACAATAGCGAATATTAATTAGCTATTGTCTCACAAGTGGGTGGGCTTGGGGGGCCAGTGCTCTGCGCCCCCCCGAGCCCACCCTTTTTTGAAGCCAATTAGAGCCTCTGGCTCTAATCATGTGCTTCGAAAAAAAAAAAACCCCATTGGAATCCATGCGTCCGGCACCCTGCATGTAGGTGGCCGGTGCCCCATGCGCCCCGTATGGACGGGCTGCCACTGGGACTGACCGTCATTCATCCCAGTGCTTCTTACCGTTCACCACCAGATCCAGCGCCACTCGTTCTTCCCCAAGCTGTACCAACAAAATGTACATTGTCATTATTATCTTGTTTTATTGGCCAAATGTGGCGGCCGCTCTTATTGTCGATTGCATTCTCACATTAAAAATATTACACATATATACAGTCTAATGAGAGCACCAAACAACATCAACATCAAAGAGTCCCACGTTTTTAACAATAAATTTGGTATATAGTAGAAAAATATCCAACATGTTTTAGGGGCCAGACTCATCCTTCATCAGGGCTCAGGAATATGATACTAAACACACACTGTTTAATTCACATTGTCCCTCCTTTTTGTGTTTATGGATGACGGCACTGTAATTATTTTAATAATAAAAAAAACAAACATCTAAGTACCTTTTTCCTAATCGATATACAGCTATCACATGACCCGGCTCTCTCCCAGCCTGTCTGCAGGGAAACATCAGCAGGAGGAGCTTCTAGTCCTTTGCTGCTGGTCACATGTTAAAAAAAAAAAAAACAGCCTTTATAAAATAAATAATTGCTGCGGGCAACTTGCTCCAGCCGATTGTTCGCTGAAGAGGCAGAACGGAGGTCTGCCTATGTAAACAAGGCAGACCGCCGTTCTGTCAGAGAGGAAGAGAGAGATCTTGTGTTCCTGCTAATCAGGAACACAGATCTCTCTCTTCCTCCAGTTAAGCCATCCCCCCCACACAGTTAGAAAGCACCCCCTAGGAGCACACTTAACCCTTTAATCACCCCTGATGTTAACCCCTTCCCTGCCAGTGTCATTTATACAGTGACAGTGCATTTTCTTTTAGCACTGATCACTGTATTGGTGTCACTGGGCCCCAAAAAGTGTCACTTGGGGTCCGATTTGTCCGCCGCAGTGTCGCCGTCCCGCTAAAAAAATTCGCTGATTGACGCTTTTAGTAGTAAAAATAAAAATGCCATAAAAATATCCCTTAGTTTGTAGACGCTATAACTTTTGCGCAAACCAACCAATATACGCTTATTGGTACCAAAAATATGTAGCTGAATACATATTGGCGTAAATTTACGAAGAAATTAGATTTTTTACATTTTTTTTATTGGATATGTTTTATAGCAAAAAAAGTAAAAAATATTTTTTTTTTCCCAAAATTGTCAGTCTTTTTTTGTTGGTAGCGCAAAAAAAAAAAAAACAAATACCACCAAAAGAAAGCTTTATTTGTGGGCAAAAAAGAACGCACGACGGCTCAATTGTCAATTAAAGTAGCGCAGTGCTGTATCGTAAAAAAATGGGGGGTACATCCTTTCCGGGGCTGAATTGGAATAATGATGATTCCTGAGCTTATAGGGGACATACAGTGGGGATGGAAAGTATTCAGACCCCCTTAAATTTTTCACTCTTTGTTATATTGCAGCCATTTGCTAAAATCATTTAAGCTCATTTTTTTCCTCATTAATGTACACACAGCACCCCATATTGACAGAAAAACACAGAATTGTTGACATTTTTGCAGATTTATCAAAAGAGAAAAACTGAAATATCACATGATCCTAAGTATTCAGACCCTTTGCTGTGACACTCATATATATAACTCAGGTGCTGTCCATTTCTTCTGATCATCCTTGAGATGGTTCTACACCTTCATTTGAGTCCAGCTGTGTTTGATTATACTGATTGGACTTGATTAGGAAAGTCACACACCTGTCTATATAAGACCTTACAGCTCACAGTGCATGTCAGAGCAAATGAGAATCCGTGAGGTCAAAGGAACTGCCTGAAGAGTACAGAGACAGAATTGTGGCAAGGCACAGATCTGGCCACGGTTACAAAAAAATTTCTGCTGCACTTATGGTTCCTAAGAGCACAGTGGCCTCCATAATCCTTAAATGGAAGACGTTTGGGACGACCAGAACCCTTCCTAGAGCTGGCCGTCCGGCCAAACTGAGCTATCGGGGGAGAAGAGCCTTGGTAAGAGAGGTAAAGAAGAACCCAAAGATCACTGTGGCTGAGCTCCAGAGATGCAGAGATGGCCTGAAGGAAGCCTCTCCTCAGTGCAAGACACATGAAAGCCCGCATGGAGTTTGCTAAAAAACACCTGAAGGACTCCAAGATGGTGAGAAATACGATTCTTTGGTCTGATGAGACCAAGATAGAACTTTTTGGCCTTAATTCTAAGCGATATGTGTGGAGAAAACCAGGCACTGCTCATCACCTGTCCAATACAGTCCCAACAGTGAAGCATGGTGGTGGCAGCATCATGCTGTGGGGGTGTTTTTCAGCTGCAGGGACAGGACGACTGGTTGCAATTGAGGGAAAGATGAATGCGGCCAAGTACAGAGATATCCTGGACGAAAACCTTCTCCAGAGTGCTCAGGACCTCAGACTGGGCCGAAGGTTTACTTTCCAACAAGACAATGACCCTAAGCACACAGCTAAAATAACGAAGGAGTGGCTTCACAATAACTCAGTGACTGTTCTTGAATGGCCCAGCCAGAGCCCTGACTTAAACCCAATTGAGTATCTCTGGAGAGACCTAAAAATGGCCGTCCACCAACGTTTACCATCCAACCTGACAGAACTGGAGAGGATCTGCAAGGAGGAATGGCAGAGGATCCCCAAATCCAGGTGTGAAAAACTTGTTGTATCTTTCCCAAAAAGACTCATGGCTGTATTAGATCAAAAGGGGCTTCTACTAAATACTGAGCAAAGGGTCTGAATACTTAGGACCATGTGATATTTCAGTTTTTCTTTTTTAATAAATCTGCAAAAATGCCAACAATTCTGTGTTTTTCTGTCAATATGGGGTGCTGTGTGTACATTAATGAGGAAAAAAATGAACTTAAATGATATTAGCAAATGGCTGCAATATAACAAAGAGTGAAAAATGTAAGCGGGTCTGAATACTTTCCGTCCCCAGTGTAGATAAGACATCCCCTAAAAATAAGCCCTAGTGTGTTTTTGTAGTCAAAAATGAATATAAGACCTGGTCTTATTTTTCGGGAAACGCGGTAGTATTGTTGGCCCGGGACTAGCATGCAACCCTGGTGATGGATAGGGGCTGCTTTCAGAGGAGGTCATTAGCCGCGGCTCCGGCTGGTAAGTAGGCGCTTTGCCGAGTTCTGTAGGATTAGAGAGCTGCCTTATCATGCAGGCAGATTTCTGTAAAGCTCGTTTATTGACATAGCATTACAAATCTATGGACGGTGATCATCTCTATGTTCTCATCAGAGGCCTCAACAACCATCATAATAGCAACGCGGCCGTAATATTAATACAGAGGGGGATCTCAGCAGAGCCGGAGACATGGGCAATGAAGCGTGGCAGATACACCGCAACTGAGCATCTCAAGCTGTTCCTGTATTCTGCGCTATGATACCGCTCCGCCTCTTTGTGCTTCCCATACATAATATTACATCAGGCTGAACAGAAATGATTCCCCCCCATTTCTAATCACTGGACTTTTATTATTTAGCGAGAGTAATAAAACAGAACTCCCAGGCACACATAAAAAAAATACCACCACCGATCCAGTTATAATAGATTGTAGTTTGTGTATTCAACTGGCAAAAGTTGGTTTTCTTGATATCAGTCTCCTGCAATCCCTTCTGTAACAGCACACAGACTGGGAGGGAGAGACGGCATTTTGGAAAGACACTCTCAACCTTGTTCGTTCAGCTGTGTAAAGGCACCAACCCAGACCCACTTATACATTACCAGCAATCCCCTGTCCCATCGTACCCTGCACCCCCAGCCATCCCAGACCCACCTATATGTTAGCAGCAATCCCACGTGTCTCCTACCTCCATCGTACCCTGCACCCCCAGCCAACTCACACCCATCTATAACTTACCAGCAATCCCCTGTCTCTGCTACCCCTATCTATTCCTGCACCCCCAGCCAACCCAGACCTACTTATACCTTACCAGCTATCTCCCATTTTTCCTATCCCTATCTAACCCTGCACCCCCAGCCAACCCAGACCTTCTGATACCTTACCATCAATCTCCCATCTCTCCTACCCCCATCGTACCCTGCACCCCCAGCCAACCCAGACCTTATACCTTACCAGCAATCCCCCCGCCTCTCCTATCCCCATCATACCCTGCACCCCAAACCAACTTAGACCCACCTTTACCTTACCAGCAATCCCCTTCCTCTCCAACCCCCATTGTACCTTGCACCCCCAGCCAACCTAGACCCTTTTCTACCTTACCAGCAATCCCCCGCCTCTCCTACCTCCATTGTACCCCGCCCCCAACCAACCCAGACCCACCTATACCTTACCAGCCAACCCAGACCCACTTATACCTTACCAGCCAACCCAGACCCCTTATACCTTACCAGCCTCTCC
This sequence comes from Aquarana catesbeiana, assembly GCF_042186555.1. Classification (NCBI taxonomy): domain Eukaryota; kingdom Metazoa; phylum Chordata; class Amphibia; order Anura; family Ranidae; genus Aquarana; species Aquarana catesbeiana. Next base: position 676,026,281 of record NC_133327.1, on the reverse strand, counting down.
TACCCCTTTCATACCCTGCACCCCCAACCAACCCAGACCCACTTATATCTTACCAGCAATCCCCCGCCTCTCCTACCCCTTTCATACCCTGCACCCCAACCAACCCAGACCCACTTATATCTTACCAGCAATCCCCCGCCTCTCCTACCCCCATCACACCTTGCACCCCCAACCAACCCAGACCCACTTATACCTTACCAGCAATCCCCCGCCTCTCCTACCTCCATTGTACCCCGCCCCCAACCAACCCAGACCCACCTATACCTTACCAGCCAACCCAGACCCACTTATACCTTACCAGCCAACCCAGACCCCTTATACCTTACCAGCCTCTCCTACCCCTTTCATACCCTGCACCCCCAACCAACCCAGACCCACTTATATCTTACCAGCAATCCCCCGCCTCTCCTACCCCTTTCATACCCTGCACCCCCAACCAACCCAGACCCACTTATATCTTACCAGCAATCCCCCGCCTCTCCTACCCCCATCACACCTTGCACCCCCAACCAACCCAGACCCACTTATACCTTACCAGCAATACCCCGCCTCTCCTACCTCTATTGTACCCCGCCCCCAACCAACCCAGACCCACCTATACCTTACCAGCCAACACAGACCCACTTATACCTTACCAGCCAACCCAGACCCCTTATACCTTACCAGCCTCTCCTACTCCTATTGTATCCTGCACCCCCAGACCTACTTATACCTTGCCAGCGATCCCTTGCCTCTCCTACCCCCATCGTACCCTGCAGCCCCAGCCAACCCAGACCCACGTATAGCTTACCAGAAATCTTCTGCCTCTCCTACCCCTACCATACCCTGCACCACCAGCCAACTCAGACCCACTTTTACCTTACCAGCAATCCCTTGCCTCTCCTAACAACATCATACATGCACCCCCTGCCAACCCAAACCCACTTATACCTTGCCAGCAACCCCTTGCCTCTCCTACTCCCATCGTACCCTGCTCCCCCAGCAAACCCAGACCCGCTTATACCTTACCAGCCTCTCCTACTACCATCATACCCTGCACCCCCAGCCAACCCAGACCAACTTATACCTTACCAGCAATACCCCACATCTCCTACCCCCATGGTATCCTACACACCCTGCCAACCCAGACCCACTTACTGTATACCTTACCAGCGATCCCCACCTCTCCTTCCCCCATCTAACCCTGCATCCCCAGCCAACCCAGACCTACTTATACCATACCAGCAATCCCCCACCTCTCCTTCCCCCTGCACCCCAGCCAACCCAGACCTACTTATACCATACCAACAATTCCTCACCTCTCCTTCCCCCATTGTACCCTGCACCCTAGCCAACCCAGACCTACTTATACCATACCAGCAATCCCCCACCTCTCCTTCCCCCTGCACCCCAGCCAACCCAGACCTACTTATACCATACCAACAATTCCTCACCTCTCCTTCCCCCATTGTACCCTGCACCCTAGCCAACCCAGACCTACTTATACCATACCAGAAACCCCCTGCCTCTCCTACCCCCATCATACCCTCTAAGTACCAGCTAGTTTTGGATGCTATGGACAGCAATGTCATCACTGCTAGACCTGATTGCTGTCACATGGAAGAAGGTTGTTTGCTCCACCATACCTGGAAGCATCTGGTCATTTTGCCCACTGAGGCATACTCGCGTATACCTTACCAGTGATCCCCCACCTCTACTACACCCATCGCATACTGCACCTCTATAGTGTCGACTGGTGCTTGATGCTACGGGGTGCAGTGACCTCACTATACCTGTCACATTGTAGGTGGTTGCACACTCCTTCACATACCGGGAATCACCTGGTCATTTTGGCTGCTGAAGCAGCAGGGTTAGTAGGGAGCTCTGGCAAGGTGAACATCAACTGTGCTCCAATATTGTCCAATTTCAGGCTCCTATACCAACTGTTGCTCAGGTATGCGGCAATAGTACCTGAATCAGAAGACTTAACAAGCAAAAAATTACAAATCCTATGGTAGGTAAAAAAAGTTTATATAAGTCTGTGCAATGGTCTCCCTCACCCACCCTGGTGCGCCACATTGCCAACGATCCCTTGCCTCTCCTTCCTCCATTAAACCCTGTGCAAGGATTCCTGGTATTGGTTGGTGTGGGGCACCAAGAGGAGCAGAGACATCACTATCTTCCCTGAGTCAAACCATCCCCCACACAGTTAGCCAGCACCCCCCTAGGACAGTGGTCATCAACTCCTGTCCTCAGGACCCACTAACAGGCCAGGTTTGCAAGATAACTGAGATACATGACAGGTGATATTATTTGCTGCTCAGTGATTGCACTGTAGTCTGCATCTCCCCAAGGTAATACTTAAAATCTGTCCTGTTAGTGGGTCCTGAGGACAGGAGTTGAGCACCACTGCCCTAGGAGCACATTTGACCCATTGATCGCCCCTGATGTTAACCCCCTTCCCTGCCAGTGTCATTTATACAGTGACAGTGCATATTTTTAGCGCTGGTCATTGTATTGGTGTCACTGGTCCCCAAAAAGTGTCACTTAGTGTCAGATTTGTCCGCCGCAATGTCGCAGTCCCGCTAAAAATTCGCTGATCGCCGCCATTACTAGCAAAAAATATTAAAAAAATAAAAAGTCCCCAAAGCTATCCCATAGTTTGTAGACGCTATAACTTTTGCGCAACCCAATCAATGTACGCTTATTGGGAATTTTTTTTACCAAAAATATGTAGCAGAATACATATTGGCCTAAATTGATGAAGAAATTTGATTTTTTACATTTTTCTATTGGATGTATATTAGAGCAGAAAGTAAAAAAATATTGTTTTTTTTTTTTTTGTTCAAAATTGTCGCTCTTTTTTTGTTTATAGCGCAACAAATCAAAAACGCAGAGGTGATCAAATACCACCAAAAGAAAGCTCTGTTTGTGGGGAAATAAGGACATCAATTGAATTTATGTACAGCTTCGCAATACCGCGCAATTGTCAGTTAAAGTAACACGGTGCCGTATCACAAAAAATGGCCTGCTCATGAATAGAGTTGCCACCTCATTGTTATTGTAATCAATATTAATATGTGTTCGGGTTCAAAGGGATGAGATGGCAACTCTAGTCATGAAGGGGATAAAACCCTCTGGAGGTGAAGTGGTTAATAGCCTTTTTTCAGCCTTCCTACAGTATGTGACATGTCAAATCCCAGCCTATTGCCGACGATGGCACTGTCCCACTCTTCCTGCACTACTTTTGGTGACTTTGAGGGGGGTTTCAATAGACATCTGTGCATGAACTTGCACGGATGTGTTTCAAATCGCCCCCCCCCCCGAATTCACACCGAAATGCGGGTCTGAAATCATGCGAGACACTGAGACCGCAGCTGCATACAGTGAGGGAAAAAAGTATTTGATCCCCTGCTGATTTTTTATGTTTGCCCACTGACAAAGAAATGATCAGTCTATTATTTTAATAGTTGGTTTATTTTACCAGGAAGAGACAGAATAACAACAAAGATATCCAGAAAAACGCATTTCAAAAAAGTTATACATTGATTTGCATTTTAATGAGTGAAATAAGTTTTTTATCCCCTATCAATCAGCAAGATTTCTGGCTCCCAGGTGTCTTCTATACAGGTAACCAGCTGAGATTAGGAGCACTCCCTTAAAGGGAGTGCTCCTAATCTCAGCTGGTTACCTGTATAAAATACACTTGTTCACAGAAGCAATCAGTCAATCAGATTCCAATCTCTCCACCATGGCCAAGACCAAAGAGCTGTCCAAGAATATCATGGACAAGATTGTAGACCTACACAAGGCTGGAATGGGCTACAAGACCATCGCCAAGCAGCTTGGTGAGAGGGTGACAACAGTTGGTGAGATTATTCGCAAATGGAAGAAATGCAAAATAATTGTCAATCTCCCTCGGTCTGGGGCTCCAGGCAAGATCTCACCTCGTGGAGTTTCAATGATCCTGAGAACGGTGAGGAATGAGCCCAGAACTACACGGGACAATCTTGTCAAGGATCTCAAGGTAGCTGGGACCATAGTCACCAAGAAAACAATTGGTAACACTGAAATCCTGCAGCGCCTGCAAGGTCCCCCTGCTCAAAAAATCACATGTACAGGCCCGTCTGAAGTTTGCTAATGAACATCTGAATGATTCAGAGGAGAACTGAGTGAAAGTGTTGTGGTCAGATGAGTCCAAAATGAAGCTCTTTGGCATCAACTCAACTCGCTGTGTTTGGAGGAGGAGGAATGCTGCCTATGACCCCAAGAACACTATATCCTCCAAACATGGAGGTGTAAACATCGTACTTTGGGTTTTTTTTTCTACTAAGGGGACAGGACAACTTCAACGCATCAAAGGGACGATGGACGGGGCCATGTACCGTCAAATCTTGGGTGAGAATCTCCTTCCCTCAGCCTGGACATCAAAAACGGGCCGTGGATGGGTATTCCAGCATGGCAATGACCCAAAACACATGGCCACGGCAACAAAGGAGTGGCTGCTCAAGAAGAAGCACATTAAGGTCCCGGAGTGGCCCAGCCAGTCTCCAGACCTTAACCCCATAGAAAATATGTGGAGGGAGCTGAAGGTTCGAGTTTCAGCCTCAAAACCTTAATGACCTGGAGAAGATCTGCAAAGAGGAGTGGGACAAAATCCCTCCTGAGATGTGTGCAAACCTGGTGGCCAACTACAAGAAACGTCTGACCTCTGTGATTGCCAACAAGGGTTTTGCCACTATGTGTACTAAGTCGTGTTTTACAAAGGGGTCAAATACTTTTTTCCCCTCGCTGTATGTGTGAACGCGGCCTTAGCAGATTCCACCTCCTTCTACCTCTATTGTCTCTAAGTTATTCTTTGTCCTGTGGATGATTCTGCCTCCATTGACGGTATAGAATTTCAGGGAGTACTTTGTCTCCAGAGTCCCGAGCTTTCCAAGTAATGATATTAGCACGCTCGGTTATCCATTTGTACTGCGAATCGTTGACCCGGCGCGCAGACAAGAGCCACGATTGCATTTCGGCGCGGCACAGTGATGGATTTCATGTCAGAGCACAATCCGCTCGGCTGATCTGATCTCCAACAGTTTCTGCAGTCTCCTCCCACCCTACTGTTCATTTCCTAAGGGAACCTAATTGAATACTGCAGAGAAAAAAAAAAATATATCAGATTCCGTGTGCATTGTATACACCAGAATCCGCTCCTCTCCCCCCTTCCCCTCCATTGCAGACTATTTGGAAATAAAAGCCTCGTGTTTGTTCTATTAACCCGATTATATCCCTTTTGCTGGTTGCAGCGTTCGGTTTATTTTCCGTCTTTTTCGGGGTATAATGGGTTAAGGCAAACAGCGCCACACACGGTGCTAATTACCGCTCAGCTATGAAATAGAATGAGGATCATTAATTTTGCTCAGCTGCAGTGTTAAGCGACTATTTGCATGAAAATTGCAAGGATCGCTCTGCTATTGCAGCCAAAATTCTTTTTTTTTTCTAAACTTTAGCACTCCACTTCTATCCTGATCAAGTGCCATCTTACCAGACAACCAACCCTTACCCCCCCCCCCAACCACTTTATATATTTATAGCACACTATCATTATATTCCTTGGAAAAGTTGACAACAATTAAAGCCGAACAGCTAAATACAACATTGAAATACAAGGGACTTTTTTTTGCAGAGATTTGCATAGGCTTGCCAGGCCGGTGACTTTCCCCAGGTTCACAGCTTTACGGTTGCAGTGGTTGCGGTGCATTTTGCGGTTGCGTTTTGCGTTTTTCTTCTCTTTAACAAACTGTGTATGGCTGGTTGTTCTGGTTGTTTAGGAGCAGGCCAGGAAGCCGGCTGCCGCGTCCTTACCAATCGATGCGTCATCAGCTGTCAGCGGGTTTCTAAGCTGAAAGTAAAAACAAGAATTGCCGGCAAAAAAATAAAAAATTGAGGAAAAAAAACGGCACCCCCCCCCCCCAATACATACCAGGCCCTTCACATCAGGTATGGATTTTGAGGTTAACGCCATGTCAAATTTAAAAAATAAAAATGGCATGGGGTCCCCCCCCCAAAATCAATACCAGACCTTTATCCAAGCTTGCAGCCCGGCAGGTCAGGAAAGGGAGGGAACGAGCGAGCGAGCGACCCCCCCCCTCTTGAACCATACCAGGCCACATGCAGCTCTCCCCCCCCCAAAGCATCTTGTCAATTGCCTCTTCCCCACAACCTTGGCCAATGCTTGTGGGGGTCTGCGGGTGGGGACGCTTATCAGAATCTGGAAGCCCCCCAGATCCCGGCCCCTCCCCCATGTGAATGAGTAGGGGAACATAGTACCCCTACTCATTCACCCAAAAAAGGAGTAGTGTAAAAAATGACAGTAGGCAAGTCCTCTATTTTAAAAAAAACAAAAATAAAAAACAATTTCCCCCCGATGTAGATCCATCGTCAATTGGGACGCACGTCTCTACCGCCAACCCCGAGCTGTCTGTTCAACAGTATCAGTGTCTGTGTAACAGTTCTTAAATAACTAAAGGGCTGGGTTACTAGTTGACATCGCTGTGTGTCCCCGCCCCCTTGTGACATCATTGGTCAGGTGCATGCTGGGCCGACATCACAAGGGAGCGGGGCCACCTGGTAAAATCAGCCGGTGATGCCGCATTAGATATCGCTTTGAAATCAGAAGCCCTCTTTTACATCAGAAGCCCCCCCCAATCACATTGGAAGCACCACTATCACATAAGAGTTCCCCATCACATCAGAACCCCCTCTTCCATCAGAGTCCCCCTTGTACATCAGTTCTCTCTCTTTCACATCAGATGTCCCCCATTTCACATCGGAGGTCACCCCCATGACATCAGAGTCCCCCTATCATATCAGAAGCCCCACCTTCACTTCAGAGTCCCCCCATCACATGAGAAGACCCATTTTAGAACAGAAGCTTCCTCATCACATCAGAGACCCCTCTTGCATCAGGGTCCCCCTTGCACATCTGATCTCTCCCTTTCACATCAGAAGTCACCCCTTTAACATCAGAGGTCCCCCCATGACATCAGAGTCCCCCTATCATATCAGAAGCCCCATCTTCACTTCAGAGTCCCCCCATCACATGAGGAAACCAATTTCAGAACAGAAGTTTCCTCATCACATCAGAGACCCCTCTTCTATCAGAGTCCCTCTTGCACATCAGATCTCTCTCTTTCACACTACAGTCCCCCCTTTCACATAAGAGGTGCTCCTATCACTTCAGAAGCTATCTCTTCACATTAGAGTCCCCTTTTCGCATCAGAGTCCACCCATCACATCAGAAGCCCCACCTTCACATCAGAGTCCCTCCATCACATCAGAAGCCCCACCTTCACATCAGAGTCCCCCATCACATAAAAACCCCCCTTTCAGAAAGAAGCTTCCTCATAACATCAGCAACCTTTCTTCCATCAGAGCCCCCCTTGCACATCAGATCTCATTTCAAATCAAAAGCCCCTTTTACTTGAAAAGTCACCCCCTTCACATCAGAAGCTCCCCATCACATCAAAAGCTACCCCTTCACATCAGAGTCCCCCTTTAACATCAGAGCCCCATTTCAGAGCAGAAGTTCCCTCCTCACATCGGATCCCCCTCTTCCAACAGAGTCCCCCATGCACATCAGACCCCCCTCTTTTATACTACAGTCCCCCCTTTCACATCAGAGGTCCCCCTTTTCACTTCAGAAGCTATCTTTTCACATCAGAGTCCCCTTTTCACTAGGGTGACCACATTTCCAAACTGCCATTCAGGGACACACCCCCCCCCCCCCCCCCCCCGCTTCCCGAAAAAAATATTTTTTTTATATTTTTTGCCAATTTTGAAGGCTTATTGTAACGGAACGTCCCACACTCCACTTGAGTGCTTCTGCCATATACCGCTTCCTCCAGTCTGAATATAGATATTAGATATTATAGCCGCATATTACAACCAAGAACTAGGCAGGCCTTGTTTGGCTGCAAAGCTGGAACTCTTTTTTTCTATTTTATACACTTGAGAAGGACATCCCCCCCTCCTGATCATATTACCCTAACAATACAAACTGTCACCAGAAACATAAATTAACATGAACTAGTCATTTAACCAGCCTAGGTGACTCAGAGCTCTGACCTTTCAGGTCAGACTTACCGTCTTCTAGCTCAGAAGACACAATACACATTATCATAAGTATAAACACAGAACACCTTCACACAATAGCAGGAGCCCCCAGTAGCAGACAGACCGGCTCCTACATTGAAGACCATAAAATCCATATCTAAGCAGATTGCAGGTGGCATGGCAACAGTCTACAAAACTCTTACAATGTTCCATCATTTTCTTAGTCACCCTGTGCCCCTAATAGACACGGGGTGTCTTAGGAGGTGCATGGGGAGCTGAAACTAAGGTTTCACAACCTCTCCAAGGTATTCTGGGTGCCATGGGCCACCCCGCCCCAAAGTGACTCCCATCACACTTATATGCAAGTAATTGTCCATAAAAGGAATATGGGGGTCCAGGTACTGCCTTGGGGGACATGTATCAATGCAAATTTTTTTAAAAACTTGTTTTTTCATGAGAAGTGATTTTATTGATGCTTAAAGTGCAACAATAAAGATGAAAAAACCTTTAACTACTTAAAGACCGCCTACCGCAGATATACTGCTGCAGGGGCAGCTCTATTGCCCAAAACAATGTACCTGTACGTCATTTCGTGCAATAGATAGCGGGGCCGCGCGTGCTAAGCAGGAACACCGATCTCTGTGTTCCCTCAGTCAGTCCATCCCCCACACAGTTAGCAAGCACCTCCTGGGGACACACTTTGATCGCTCCTGGTGTTAACTCCTTTCCCGCCAGTGTCAGTACAGTAACAGTGTATATTTTTAGCACTGATCGCTGTAAAAATGTCACTGGTCCCAAAAACGTGTCAGTTAGGTGTCCGATTTGTCGGCCCCAATTTTGCAGTTCTACTAAAAATCGCTGATCGTCGCCATTACTAGTAAAAAAAAGAAAGAAATAGATAAAAATGCCATAAAACTATCCCCTATTTTGTAGACGCTATAACTTTTGCGCAAACCAATCAATATACGCTTATTTGGATTTTTTTTTACCAAAAAAAAAAAAAATTAGCAGAATACATATTGGCTAAATTGATGAAGAAATTAGATCAAATACCACCAATGGAAAGCTCTATTTGTGGGAAAACAAGGACATCAACTTTATTTGGGTACCATGTCGCACGACCGCGCAATTGTCAGTTAAATGAACGCAGTGCCATATTGCAAAAAATGGCCTGGTCGTGAAGGGGGGTAAAACCTTCCGGGCTGAAGTGGTTGAATACAGTGGCAGAGGGGTCTCCTTAATCTGCCTGTAAAGTGGTGCATCTGTAGCATGTATAGAACATGCTGCAGAAAAAATTTGATTTCGAAAGAAAAAAAAAAAACGAGTCAAATCACATTTAAATGGACTTGTGGTTGCAATTGCTGGCATCCGGCTATTGAAAAAAAATATAAAAAAAAAAAAAGGGCGTGGGGCCCCCCCAGTCCATATTGTCAAAAACTGTCCCTGTGTTTTTATTATTTTTTGACACTTTTTTCGTGAATGGGTAGGGGTACTATTCACATAGGGATGGGGCAGGATCTGGGGGCCCCCCTTGTTAAAGGGGGCTTCCAGATTCCGATAAGCCCCCCCGCCCGCATACCCCCACAACCACCAGCCAGGGTTGTAGGTGATGAGGTCCTTGTCCCTATCAACATGGGGACAAGGTGCTTTGGGTGCGGAGGTGCATCCGCCCCCCCCCCCCCCCCCCATGTTGAGGGCATGTGGCCTGGTATGGTTCGGAGGGGGCTCTCCCCCCTTTCCTGACCTGCCATGCTGCATGCTTGGATAAGAGTCTGGTATGGATGCATTGCAGGGTGTTGGGCGGGGCCTACACCTACTGAACACCCTGGGCTGGGAAACAGACAGATTCCATCGTTGGCTCGTCAGGTGGCTGTGTCAGTTTCATTCCAGGACACTGTATTGTCCCCGAATGAAGGTGCCATGCGGGACTGTCCCGGGCAATCCAGGACACGTGGTCACCCTACTTTTTACAGAGTCCCCCCCATCATATCAGAAGCCCCACCTTCCCATCAGAGTTCCCCCATCACATCAGAAGCCCCACCTTTCACATCATAGTCCCCCATCACATCAGAAGCCCCACCTTCACATCATAGTCCCCCCATCACATCAGAAGCCCCACCTTTCACATCATAGTCCCCCCATCACATCAGAAGCCCCACCTTTCACATCATAGTCCCCCATCACATCAGAAGCCCCACCTTCACATCAGAGTCCCCCCATCACATCAGAAGCCCCACCTTCACATCAGAGTCCCCCATCACATCAGAAGCCCCACCTTCCCATCAGAGTCCCCCCATCACATCAGAAGCCCCACCTTCCCATCAGAGTCCCCCCATCACATCAGAAGCCCCACCTTCACATCAGAGTCCCCCATCACATCAGAAGCCCCACCTTCCCATCAGAGTCCCCCCATCACATCAGAAGCCCCACCTTCACATCAGAGTCCCCCCATCACATCAGAAGCCCCACCCTTCACATCATAGTCCCCCCATCACATCAGGAGCCCCACCCTTCACATCATAGTCCCCCCATCACATCAGGAGCCCCACCCTTCACATCAGAGTCCCCCCATCACATCAGAAGCCCCACCTTCACATCAGAGTCCCCCATCACATCAGAAGCCCCACCTTCCCATCAGAGTCCCCCCATCACATCAGAAGCCCCACCTTCACATCAGAGTCCCCCATCACATCAGAAGCCCCACCTTCCCATCAGAGTCCCCCCATCACATCAGAAGCCCCACCTTCACATCATAGTCCCCCATCACATCAGAAGCCCCACCCTTCACATCATAGTCCCCCATCACATCAGAAGCCCCACCTTCCCATCAGAGTCCCCCCATCACATCAGAAGCCCCACCTTCACATCATAGTCCCCCATCACATCAGAAGCCCCACCCTTCACATCATAGTCCCCCATCACATCAGAAGCCCCACCTTCACATCAGAGTCCCCCATCACATCAGAAGCCCCACCTTCCCATCAGAGTCCCCCCATCACATCAGAAGCCCCACCTTCACATCATAGTCCCCCATCACATCAGAAGCCCCACCCTTCACATCATAGTCCCCCATCACATCAGAAGCCCCACCTTCCCATCAGAGTCCCCCCATCACATCAGAAGCCCTCCATCACATCAGAGTCCCCCCATCACATCAGAACCTCCCTTTCAGAACATAATCTCCCTCATCACATCAGAGCCCCATCTTCCATCAGAGTCCCCCCCCCCCCCCCGCACATCAGATCAGGTAGGATGTCATTATTCTTAATGGCACCCCAAACGCAACGTGATTCTGCCACGATTATCAGGTGACAGAATCACAACAGAACGCACAGATAAAAATCGTGCTGAGCTTGTCATCCAAAAAGGAGCAGGAGCTTCTTATGGGTGACAGACAGGCATATGGACTGCCCACGGGCTGCCCTATGTGCGACGCTCGTTTCCACGAGTAAATCACACTTTAAAAATCGCGAGCGGGAACGCTCATTCTTGCTACGTGAGGTTTGGACCGGGCCTAAATGTAACTCCTGGAAAGGCAAGGGACCGACGTGAATGGTTTTACTATGCTGGCACTATATAAACGCAGGAAAATAATATATTCGCCTCCCCATGCTGAATGTTTAATAGACCGATACCTTTCAAGCTGTTTTATTTTTATTTCTTTCCCTCCTATTGGTTGCCTTTTATAGAAAAATCTCCTTGCATTGTGTGTTCGGCGACAAAGTGATTCTGCAGTAGTATTTTTTTTTTATTTTTTTTTTTGCAGCCTTAGCATAAATCGGTCATATGATGTTCCACTGCAGAATTCAATTTCACAGTTCAGTTAGGTCCTTGATTATGCTGCCAAATTCAGATTAATGTTCGCTTAACGAACATGAATCAGGGGACTCCTGGCTGACAGCCAGCGGTGATGCCGGGGGGGTTTGATGGTAGTGTCGAGTTTATGCCCCGGACATCTCCGAGCCCTGCTACTGATATTGACTGATTAAATGAATTCAGCGCCATAATTATTTGTAATAGTAATGCATTATAGACGCGCGTTAGACGAGCCGAGCTCGTAGTGTTGAGCGTACGTCGCTGAAGGGATCGCATTGTAAAGATATCATTTACAATGTATTGAGGAGAAGGAAGATGTTTTGTAACAGTTGTGATGAGATAAGTGGGAAGGAGTCCCCTAAATCTACCATTGTTGGGCCGCATTCACCTCCAGCATCTCCTGCATGCATGCATTTTTTTTTTTTTTTGCATGTTTTCTTGCTTTTCCGTGCTACACGCAAATACACAACGGGCCGCCCTACAAGCATTTATCACAATGGGCTGCCTACACGCATTTATTACAATGGGCTGCCCTACACGCGGGAAAGCGCCCAAGAAGCTTCTCTACCCGCATTTTTTTACTCCCCATTTTGATGTGCTGCGTTTGGGATGCCATTAATAATGAATTGCGCTGTAAGCGCGACACGTGTTTTTCAGGTGTGTATTGAGCCTTAGCATTAAAGTGATATTAAACCCAAAAAACAAACATTTAATATATTGTAACTTGCTTAACCACTTGTCTGTTTTTTGCTATTCGGCACTGCATTACTTTAACTGGTAAGCGGCCGTGCAACGCTGTACCCAAATGAAATTTTAGATACATTTTTTGACACTATTTTCTGATAGGATGCCATTATTCTTTTTTTTCCAGGTTGGGTGCCATTCTTTTTTTCCCGATAGGGTGCCATTATTCTTTTTTTTTCAAGGTAGGGTGCCATTCTTTTTTTTCCAGATTGGGTGCCATTATTCTTTTTTTCCCCCCAATAGGATGCCATTATTCTTTTCTTTTTTTTACCGATAGGGTGCCATTATTCTTTTTTTTTCCAGGTAGGATGCAATATTCTTTTTGTTTTTTTTTTCCAGATAGGGTGCCATTAATTTTATTTTTTTCCGGAAGGGTAACATTATTCTTTTTTTATTCCAGGTAGGGTGCCATTATTCTTTTTTTTTCAGGTAGGGTGCCATTCTTTTTTTTCCAGATTGGGTGCCATTATTCTTTTTTTCCCCCCAATAGGATGCCATTATTCTTTTCTTTTTTTTACCGATAGGGTGCCATTATTCTTTTTTTTTTTTTACCGATAGGGTGCCATTATTCTTTTTTTTTCCAGGTAGGATGCAATATTCTTTTTGTTTTTTTTTTCCAGATAGGGTGCCATTAATTTTATTTTTTTCCGGAAGGGTAACATTATTCTTTTTTTATTCCAGGTAGGGTGCCATTATTCTTTTTTTTCAGGTAGGGTGCCATTCTTTTTTTTCCAGATAGGATACTATTTTTCTTTTCTTTCTTTTTTCCCAGGTAGGGTGCCATTATTCTTTTCTTTTTTTTACCGATAGGGTGCCATTATTCTTTTTTTTTTCCAGGTAGGGTGCAATATTCTTTTTTTTTTTTTTCCGATAGGGTGCCATTATTCTTTTTTTTCCCAGGTAGGGTGCCAATATTCTTTTTTTTTTTCCGGGCAGGGTGCCATTATTCTTTTTTTTTTCCCCGATAGGGTGCTATTATTATTTTTTTCCCAGATAGGTTACCATTATTCTTTTTTTTCCAGGTTGGGTTCCATTCTTTTTTTCCAGATAGGGTGCTATTATTCTTTTTTTTTTTTTTTTCCCAATAGGGTGCCGTTATTCTTTTTTTTTTCCAGGTAGGGTGCCATTATTCTTTTTCTTTTTCCCAATAGGGTTGACTTCTAAATCTACCAAAAAATGAAGCTCCTCTTCCTGTGTTTTTTAACTCCCCATTTTTTGATGTGTCTTCTTGCTGCGTTTGGGGTGTCATTAGCAATGAATGTCACAGTAAGTGCGCCACATTTTTTGCCGCACAAAGCACTCAGGTGTGAATGGAGCCTTAGCATTAAAGCAATAATAAGCCCAAAACCAAAAATTTAATATATTGTAACACTCTTAACCACTTGATCTCCGGGCGGTTTTACCCCCCTTCATGACCAGGCCATTTTTTGCTATGCAGCACTGCGCTACTTTAACTGGTAATTGCACGGTCATGCAACATTGTAACCAAATGAAATTTATATTCATTTTTTCACACAGATAGAGATTTCTTTTGGCAGTATTTGATAACCTCTGCAGTTTTTATTTTTTGCAATATAAATAGACCAAAAAGAAAAAAAAAAAAACATATTTTTTTACTTTTTGCTATAAAACATATTCAACAGAATAAAATCAAACTGCTTCATAAATTTTGGCCAAAATGTATTCTGCTACATGTCTTTGGTAAAACAAAAAAAATCCCAATAAGTGTATATTGATTGGTTTGCATGGAAGTTATAGCGTCTACAAAATATTTTTTTTTACACTACTAATGGGGGTGATCAGTGACCTATAATGGGGCATCGGTAGTGCAGAGGGCAATCTGACGCTGGGGGAGGGGGGAGCTGACAAACTGCCACTGACATCACCAGTCACACTAATACAGTGATCAGTGATAATACTATACACTGTCACTGTACTAAAGACACTGCCTGTGAAGGGGTTAACATCTAGGGGCAATCAAAGGGTTAACTGTGTAAACAATATGTAATGTGTGTACAGTGTCATTGCTTTTACTAAGAGATCTCTTTGTTTCTGTTCCCTGCTTTGCAGGGATGAGTATAATGATATCCTGTATAATAATAATAATAATAATATAATTTAAAAAATCACATACCTGTTTTTTGCACTAAAGGCCCACCCTGCCACAGTAAATGTAGGTGGGGCGGTCCTTAAGCTGTTAAAAAAAAAAAAATGTTTTTATAAGTAAATTCTTTTTTTTTTTTTTCAAAAGTCCATGTTCTTAAAGGATATGTAAACCCTAACAATGAACTCGGTATTCGTAAATCTCAAGACTAGTATGTTTTTTTCATATTTATATGCTGGGGGGGGGGGAATAAGATGTTCTTTTTGATAATAAGGGTGCAGGTCCTCTTTAACCACTTCAGCCCCGGAAGATTTGGCTGCTGAATGACCAGGCCATTTTTTGCGATTCGGCACTGCGTCGCTTTAACTGACAATTACGCGGTCGTGCGACGTTGCACCCAAACAAAATTGATGTCCTTTTTTTCCCACAGATAGAGCTTTCTTTTGGTGGTATTTGATCACCTCTGCGGTTTTTATATTTTGCGCTATAAACAAAAAAAGAGCGATGATTTTGAAAAAAACGCAATATTTTGTACTTTTTGCTATAATAAATATCCCCATTTTTTTAAAAAAAAAACGATTTTTTTCCTCAGTTTAGGCCGATATGTATTCTTCTATATATTTTTAGTAATAAAAAACGCAATAAGCGTATATTGATCGGTTTTTGCAAAAGTTATAGCGTCTACAAAATAGGGAATAGTTTTATGGCATTTTTATTATTAATTTTTTTATTAGTAATGGCGGCGATCTGCGATTTTTATTGGGACTGCGACATTATGGCGGACACATCGGACACTTTTGACACATTTTTGAGACCATTGGCAATTATACTGCGATCAGTGCACTAAAAATGCATTGATTACTGTAAAAATGTCACTGGCAGTGAAGGGGTTAACACTAGGGGGCAATCAAGGGGTTGATTGTGTTCCCTCTCTGTGTTCTAACTGAAGGGGGGATGGGACTGTCTAAGGGAGATGACAGATCGTTGTTCATACTTTGTATGAACAGATGATCTGTCTCTTCTCCCCTCAGAGAACCAGAAACTGTGTGCTTACACCAGCGATCACGGGAGCCCGGCGGTGATCGCGACCACCGGGCACTCGCATCAGCTCCGGGGGCGAGCAGCGGGCGCGCGCTTCCCTAGTGGCCATAGGGCGAATCGACGTTACATAACGTCGTTTCGCCCAGCCATGCCATTCTGCCGCAGTAAAAGTGCGGCGGCTGGTCAGCAAGTGGTTAAAATTCTTACCCTAGCGCTTGCAGTTTACTACTTTTTAGTGCTCCTGCTCTCCGGCTCATTGAGCTCCACCTTGGTTTGGTAGATACAAACAAAAACAAAATTGTTTATCCATGATTCAGCAATTTCTGCAACTTGTCACCCAACGCGTTTCGTCATTGTGACTTCATCAGGAGAGGTCACAATGCGCTAATAGACCCACTTATTGTAGTATGGGGTCATGGAAAGTTGGTGAGTGCGGCTCAAGGGGGGGGCATGTGTGAGCATGAGACCCCCATATATATAGGGAAGGGTGGGCTCCCTCCAGGCATACCTGCTCGTAATCTATCCATTATTATATATGCCCTCCAACTCAGGACGCACTCAGAATTATAGTTAGAACTGCGGCACACTGGGGTGCTGTGACGTGGCCTCTGCAGTAGACATGTGCGGTTCGTTTCATTACGAATTTAAAATTCGGACAAATTTTTAGTTATTTGTAAATTTGGATCTGAATTTCCAAATTACAATAATAACAATTTTAAACAAATCCGAAATAACAAATTGAAATTCAGGATGAAATTTGAATCCAAAAAGTTTTCGAATTGAATTTGAATTGTTTTTGAATCAAATTCAAATAGTTTTTGATTCAAATTCGAATCGAATTCGAATTTCCAAAGAGAATAAAATAAAATAGAAAATAAAGCAATAGAAAAGAATAGAATAGAAAACAAAAGAATATAATAGAGTAAAACAGAACAGAATAGAAAATAAAAGAATAGAAAAAAATGAAATAAAATATTTTAATAGAAAAAAGGAATAAAATAGAGGAACAGAATAGAAAATAAACAAAATAGAATATAATAGAATAAAACAGAACAGAATAGAAAATAAAAGAACAGAATAAAATAGAATAGAAAATAAAGGAATAGAATAGAATTGAATATAACCATCTTCTGAAATTCGAATTTCAAATAGAAAAAATTTAAATTCGAATAGAATAGAAAAGAATATAACCAATTCCCAAAATTTAAACAAAATACATTCTAATTCAAATAGAATAGAAAATAATTGAAAAGAATTGACTAGAATAGAAAAGAATATAAAAGCGTAAAACAGAATAGAAAATAAAAGAATAGAAAAAAATAGAATTAAAAAAAATAGAATAGAAAAAAAGGATAAAATAGAGGAACAGAATAGAAAATAAAAGAATAGAAAAAAAAAGAAATAAAAAAAAAATATTTTAATAGAAAAAAAAGGGATAAAATAGAGGAACAGAATAGAAAATAAAAAAAGTAGAATATAATAGATTAAAACAGAACAGAATAGAAAATAAAGGAATAGAATAAAAAATAGAATAGAATAAAACTGAATATACCCATCTTCTGAAATTTGAATTTCAAATAGAATAAATCTAAATTCGAATAGAATAGAAAAGAATATAACCAATTCCCAGAATTTGAATAAAATACATTCTAATTCGAGTAGAATAGAAAATAATAGAATAGAAAATAATTGAAAAGAATTGACGAATAAAAAAGAAAAGAATATAATATAATGGTGTAAAACAGAAAAGAATAGAAAAAAATAGAATAAAAAAATAGAATATAAAAAAAGGATAAAATAGAGGAACAGAATAGAAAAAAAAACAAAATAGAATATAATAAAGTAAAACAGAATAGAAAATAAAAGAACAGAATAAAATAGAAAATAAAACAAAGGAATAGAACAGAATAGTATAAAATTGAATATAACCATCTTCTGAAATTCTAATTTCAAATAGAATAAATTTAAATTCGAATAGAATAGAAATGAATATAACCAATTCCCAAAATTTGCATAAAATAAATTCTAATTCGAAAAGAATAGAAAATAATAAAATAGAATAGAAAATAATTGAAAAGAATTGACTAGAATAGAAAAGAATATAATAGAAAAAAACAATAGAATAGAATAAATAGAATATAACCATCTTCCGAAATTCAAATTTCTAAAAGAATAGAAAACAATAGAATAGAAAACAATAGAATAAACAATAGAAAAGAATAAAACAGAATATAACAATATAACCGTTTTCCAAAATTCGAATTTCGAATAGAAAAAATTTGAATTCGGATAGAATAGAAAATAATAGAATATAATAGAAAAGGATAGAATAAAAATAAATAATAGAATGGAATAGAAAGAATATAACCATCTTCCAAAATTCAAATTTCAAATAGAATTTGATTCAAATGCACTTCAAATAACATTTAAAAAATTTGGATTTGAATAAACAAATTCCGAAAATGAATTAAACAAATTTATGCAAATAACGAATCGAAACTAAACAAAAATGATTTTTCCGCTCTGCACATGTCTTCTCTGCAGCCTCCGCCTATATTTGCAAATATGTGCAAACTAAACCCCTTGTATTAATGTGAACTGTTAGACAGGACAATTGGGGTTGTTGCAGGCTGGCTGGTAAGTGAACTCGGAATTTTCTTTGTTTTTTTTGTCAACTGTCCTCTAGCAAAGAACAATAACACAAATCTGTATATTCTGTACACAGCACATATACAACATTTGATTTCTCATTTGTTTTTACAGGCAGACTACGACCGAGCACAGGTATCCATGAGCCCTCCGCTCACCGGATCTGATACATATCCTCGAGGTCCTACAAAGCTACCTCAATCCCAAACCAAGCCCAATTACCCCTCAAGTAGTTACCAGTATCCATCAGTTTACCATAAGCCATCTCCCTACCACCAACCCCAACTTCATGGGAGCCCCCATTTCATGTCCACAAGTTCGTACCCCAGTTCTCCCAGTACAACGTCCAGTGTCTACCCCCCTCCCAGTTGGGGCTCAGCCTCCGATCAGCAGCCATCTAGAGTCTCTCACGAACAGTTTAGGGCAGCTCTGCAGCTGGTGGTCAGTCCTGGAGACCCCCGAGAGTATTTGGATGACTTTATTAAAATCGGGGAGGGCTCCACGGGAATCGTTTGTATCGCCACCGAGAAACACACGGGGAAGCAAGTCGCTGTGAAAAAAATGGATCTCAGGAAACAGCAGAGAAGGGAACTGCTCTTCAATGAGGTACGTGGTTTACTTCTACTTTATGACCTACAGTAGAAGGTTTCATTTCAAGGCTTTTGGCCCATTGATACGATTGTGTTATTGGAAAAAAAAAAAGTTTAATGAATATTTACAAAAAGATGGTCAGGATTCAATATAATTTGGAGTTGCTGAATTCTGTATCGATCAGAACGATCTTATGGCAGCACAATGGGTCAGCGGGTGAAAAATAGTTTTATTTGTATTGCCAGGTTTAGAGTCGGGCCGAACATTCCTTGGTTTTCGGTGCCCGCCCGAACTCTCAAACATTGCAAAAGTTCAGACCCGAACCGCGAACCCTATTAACCACTTGTTTACTGGGCACCTGAACCCCCTTCCTGCCCAGACCAATTTTCAGCTTTTAGCGCTGTCACTCTTTGAATGACAATTACGCGGTCATACAACACTGTACCCAAATGACATTTTTATCATTTTTTTTCCCACAAATAGAGCTTTCTTTTCGTGGTATTTGATCACCTCTGGGTTTTTTATTTTTTGTTAAAATTCTTTAAAAAGACCGATATGTAAAAAAAAAAAAATAAAAATCCAAAACCGTTTTATATTTTGTTAATACATTTTGCAAACAGGTAATTTTTCTCCTTCATTGATGTACGCTGATGAGGCTGCACTGGTGGGCACTGATGAGTTGGCACTGGTGGGCACTGATAAGGCAGCACTGATGGGCACTAATAGGCTGCACTGGTGGGCACTGATGAGGTGGCACTGGTGGGCACTGATAGGTGGCATTGGTGGGCACTGATGGGCGGTACTAATAGGTGGCACTGATAGCTGGCACTGATGGGTGGCACTGATGGGCACTGGTAGGTGACACTGATAGGCAGCACTGCTAGGTGGCACTGATAGCTGGCACTGATGGGTGGCACTGATGGGCACTGGTAGGTGACACTGATAGGCAGCACTGCTAGGTGGCACTGATAGCTGGCACTGATGGGTGGCACTGATGGGCACTGGTAGGTGACACTGATAGGCAGCACTGCTAGGTGGCACTGATGAGGCATTGATAGGTGGCACTCGTGTGCATTGATAGGTGCCACTGATTGCTTGCACTGTTATGTACTGGTGGGCACTGATTGGTGGGCACTGGCAGGTGGCGCTGGCAGGCGGTACTGGTGGGCACAGATGAGGCAGCTTCGCCTCTTCCTCTTCAACAGAAGCCGGTGATCGCCTTTTTTTTTCTCCTCACGCTGTCAGTTAGGGTTTGACAGTTCTTAAATAGGTAAGGGGTGAGGCCACCTGGTCACATCACCTGGTGACACAACCCCTCTTGTGACATCACCGGCCGAACATCCTGCTGAGCGCCCCGCAAATTCGGGTGTTCGACGAATGGGGGAAGCAGACAATGTTGGGGCTGCGCGGCTCGAACTGTTCGCCCAACTCTTTTGCCAAGGTTCTGCTTTGAAATCTTTACATGCTTAGAGTCTATTACTAAGGCCCCTTTCACACTGAGGCAGTTTTCAGGCGTTTAGCGCTTGAAATAGCGCCTGTAAAGCAGCTAAAAACTGCCTCCCATTCATTGCAATTGGCGCTTTCACACTGGGGCGGTGCACTGGCGAGACTTTTAGAAACAGTCCTGCAAGCAGCATCTTTGGGGCAGGTTTGGGAGCGATGTATACAGCGATCTCAAAACGCCCTCGCCCATTGCAATGAATGGGCAGCGCTTCGGAAGCGCCTGAAAATCGCTTCGGAAGCGACGCAAAACTGGAGTTTCTAACCCATTTTTTTTTAGGGGTTAAAAGCTCCCCGCTAGCTGGCAAAAAGCGTCGCTTAAACAGCGGCAAAGAGCCGCTAAAACGAGCGGCGCTTTACTGCGGGCGGCCCCAGTGTGAAAGGGGTCTAAATTAAAAGTACAAGTTACGCACATGAAAAAATAGCTCACTCCACTTCGCACACATGCTTGTGCCAGATTCATAAACGTTTTCGCGTGTACCATGAACATTATATGCTAGAAAATTACTTAGAACCCTCAAACATTATATATTTTTTTAAGCAGAAGCCCTAGAGAATAAAATGTTGGGTGTTGCAATTTTTTATGTCACACGATATTTGTACAGTGGTTTTTCAAATGTAAGGGGTTTTTTTTTTAGAAAAAAAAATGTCCTTCTACCCGTAGGACGTGATATGACGTCCTGGACCTCGAGTGGTGATGCTGGGATGATGGCTGCAGCTACAGACATGGTCCCGGTATCTTTCTTTTTGGACGGGCGATGCTCTGTAATGCAAAAGCAATCCTAGGAAGTGTCCCTGCAGTGCGTATGATATGCATAATATACATGCACTATTTAACCCCTTGGCGCCGATGTAAGACAAATATGCGGCCCCACTGGACGGGGCTTTTCTCCGCGCGTGCGGGGGGAGGGGGGGGCGCATATTTGCGTATCTCTTTGTGCTGGGAGCTCGCCGCACGGTGTGCTCCCAGCGCAGAGACCGGGGTCTCACCGAGAGCCCCGGCCTCCGTTCTAATGATCGGAACCCGGAACTTCTGATTCTAGGTCACCTGATCCCTGTGGTAGCCTCTGATTGGCTATGCCAGTGATCAGTCACTCTGAAGCCCGCCCCTGTGTTTTCTCTCTATGAATGGAGGAGAGAGATACATTGTATCTTTCTCTGTCCTTGCAGGGAGAGAAAAAAAAATGTGTACAGTTTAAGGAAAAAAAAATAATAATAATAATAAAAAAAAAAATACTTAGATCAAGGTTTGATCTAGGTCAGTGCCAGGGTTAGTGTTTGGGTTAAGGTTATGGTCTAAGGTTAGGGCCAGTGTTTTTTTGGAAAATGCGCACTATTGTTTTTGGGCTGTACTACAGGTGCAAACAACAAATAACACACACATGTGGTAGCGCTGCGATCATCGGGAGCAGGAGAATTTATTTTGTGTTGTTCTTCGGTAGTAAGGTTATAGTAGTAGCAAGAAATATACAGCTACATTTTTAACCGCTTGCCAACCGCCGCACACAGATATACGTCGGCAGAATGGCACAGGCAGGCAAATGGACGTACCTGTATGTCCCCTTTAAATTGCCGCCTATCGGGCGCGCGCGCGCCTGCCGCGGGAGCGTGCCCGTGGATCCCGGGAACTCAATGTTCACCAGCGGCCCGCGATTGTGGTGTGGAGCGGAAGAACGGGGCGATGCCTATGTAAACAAGGCATTTCCCCGTTCTGCCTAGTGACATGACATAGATCACTGCCCCCTGTCATCGGAAGCAGTGATCACTGTCATGTCAGTGGAAGCCCATCCCCCCCCCCCACAGTTAGAAACACTCCCTAGGACACACTTAATCCCTTGATCGCCCCCCTAGTGTTTAACCCCTTCCCTGCCAGTGTCATTTACATAGTAATCAGTGCATAATCATTTTTATAGCACTGATCGCTGTATAAAAGACAATGGTCCAAAAATAGTGTCCGATGTGTCCGCCATAATGTCGCAGCCACGATAAAAATCGCAGATCGCCGCCATTACTAATAAAAAAAAAAAAAATGAATAATAAAAATGCCACAAATCTATCCCCTATTTTGTAGATGCTATAACTTTTGCGCAAACCAATTAATATACGCTTATTGCGATTTTTTTTTTTTACCAAAATATGTAGAAGAATACATATCGGCCTAAACTGAGAAAAAAATTTGTTTTTTTATATATTTTTGGGGGATATTTATATATAAGTACAAAATATTGCTTCTTTTTAAAAATTATCGCTCTTTTTTTGTTTATCGCTCAAAAAATAGAAAAAGCAGAGGTGATTAAATACCACCGAAAGAAATCTCTATTTGTGGGGAAAAAAAGGACGTCAGTTTTATTTGGGTACAGCGCCGCACAACCGCGCAATTGCCAGTTAAAGCGACGCAGTGCCGAATCGCAAAAAATGCTCTGGTCAGGAAGGGGGTAAATTCTTCTTCTTCTTTTTTTTTACATTTTAGGACAATTTTCTTTTGATAATAAAAAAAAAAAAATCAAGAGATAACCATTACCATTTACCACCAAATGAAAGCTCAATTTGTCCTGAAAAAAAAAATGCGGTATAATCCACCTGGATGCACAAAGTAGCTGTGATGATATGTACGGCTTTACTAATACATGTCAACGTTGCAAAGTTGGGTTGAGGCATTAAGATTTGTGTTCCCCTTAGGCGCAAAGGGGTTAAATAAAGAAAATATATAATGGTTCAAGAGTTCAAACAAATGAATTTTTGTTGTTGTATCCACAGGTAGTAATCATGAGGGACTATCACCATGAGAATGTTGTGGATATGTATAACAGTTATCTGGTTGGAGATGAACTGTGGGTGGTCATGGAATTCTTGGAAGGCGGAGCCCTGACAGACATCGTCACCCACACGAGGTATGCCATGTGATATTTTCTAAGAATTCAGTAAGGTATGGGAATCGCCATATGACTTAATGTAGGTGCAGATAGCATAGTGAAAAAAAAATTCTTTACATTTCTAATTTTCTCAATTGGGGAACCCCCATTGTCACCGGGACAGAACGTAATTGGATTTTCCAATTCTTCCAATTTTTGCCAGAACAGGACTAGAGGGGAAGTCATCAGTGGAGTCACCTGTTTCAGTAGTAATGGTCTGAGAATAGATTTCTCCTCACCTCGGATGGAGGTTTTTCTCTCACTTCCTGTTGTGTCTCTGGGATAGGAAGTGAAGGAAAGTCTCCCCAGTGGAATGCAGACAACAAAGAAAAAAAAAAAGAGGAAACCTGACAGGTTTAACCCATTCCATAACCTATCAAAAAAAAAGAAAGAAAATGAAGGGAAATCTCTCCAAAGGGATGTAGATGGCAAAATAAACCAGACAAGGGTTCTAACCATTCCATACTCCACCATTTTTCAAGCTTTTTTCAGTTCCGTCACCGTTTAAAAATATGCAAAATTTGGAGGCATCCCCAATCTTAAATGAAGATAATAATAAAAAAGTAAATTTTACTTATCAGTGGCAAACCTGAGTCTGGAATGATGCACACAATCACCTTGATGAAATTAACCACATCAGAGGTCCCCATCACATAAGAGGCCCCCTTCAATTCAAAGGCCCCCATTACATCAGAGAACCCCCACATCACATCAGTGTCCGTCCTGTACATCAACGACCTTCCTAGAAATGAGAGCCCCCCGTCATGTCTGAGTCTCCCCGTCACTTTAGGGTCTCAACATCACATTAGAGTCACCCATCACTGCACAGTTCCCTCATCACAGAACCCTGAATCACACTGTCCCCCCATCATAGACCACCCCCAATCACACAGCTCCCCAATCATAAAGTCCTCCCATCACAGAGCTCCCCAATCACAAGGTCCCCCCATCACAGAGCTCCCCAGTCACACAGTCCCCCCATCACAGAGTTCCCCAATAACACAGTCCCTCCATCACAGAGCTCCCCAATCACACGGACTCCCCATCACAGAGCCCCCTAATCACATAGTCCCCATCACAGAGCCCCCCAATCACGCTGTCTCCCCATTACAGAGCCCCTCAATCACACAGTCCCCCATCACAGAGCTCCCCAAATCACACATTCTCCCATCACAGAGCTCCCCGATAACACAGACCCCCCATCACAGAGCCCCCCCCCAATCACACAGTCCCCCATCACAGAGCCCCCAAATCAAACATTCCCCCATCACAGAGCTCCCCGATAACACAGTCCCCCCCATCACAGAGCCCCCCCCCCAATCACACAGTTCCCCCATGACAGAGCTGCAAAATCACACTGTCCCTCCCATCACAGAGCCCGCCAATAACACAGTCCCTCCATCACAGAGTTCCCCAATAACACAGAGCCCCCCAATCACACAGACCCCATCACAGAGCCCCCCAATCACACAGTTCCCATCACAGAGCCCCCCAATCACACAGTTCCCATCACAGAGCCCCCCCAATCACGCTGTCTTCCCATCACAGAGCCCCTCAATCACACAGTCCCCCCATCACAGAGCCCTCCAATCACAGAGTTCCCCCATCACAGAGCCCCCCATCACACAGTTCCCCATCACAAAGCCACGAAATCACACTTCCCCCCCATCACAGAGCCCCCCCAGTCACACAGTTCCTTCATCACAGAGGCCCCCAAATCACACAGTCCCCCAATCACAAAGCCCCCCAATAACACAGTTCCCCCCATCACACAGCCCCCCCAAATCACAATCACAAAGCCCCCCCATCTCAAAGTCCCCCAATCACACAGATCCCTCATCACACAGCCCCCCCCCCCCCATCACACAGCCACTCCCCCCATCCTAGAGCCCCCTTAATTGAATCCAGAGCAAATTGGGTCCCATTGCTCACGGCACTCCAGGGAAACCCAAATGGCACCCCAGTTAAAAAACTCTATCTAAAATAATTGCAAAGTATTGGGTTTAAATATACTTTTTGTACCATGAGTGTTTCCATTTCAATTTGTCAAAATTAAAGGTTTGGCCGTCTAACGGGAATTAAATGTATTTAGTGTATC
This sequence comes from Aquarana catesbeiana, assembly GCF_042186555.1. NCBI lineage: Eukaryota > Metazoa > Chordata > Amphibia > Anura > Ranidae > Aquarana > Aquarana catesbeiana. The sequence continues at coordinate 676,000,741 of NC_133327.1, read as the reverse complement.
AAAACAGTTAGGCTATATTTTAAATAAGGATACTATCTTGAAGACGGCTATGGACTGGGACAGATATTGTAAACTCTATACCCCCCAAAAACAAATCTGCAAAGAAAATATTTGCGTTGTTAATATATGTTGGCCATAAATTTTCTTTGAAGAATTCGAGTTTTTCTGTTATGTTATACAATTTAAAGTATGTATTTAGGTCCGTATCAGTCTTCAAAGACTGGTTATGTACATGGATTTTGTATTTACTCTAATCGGTAGACTCCAGAACATGTGTGGAAGAGCTTGGAGACTATGGCTTGTGTATTTAATTCCAAACAATTAGTAAAAAAAAAGAATTAATTGCAGGGTTGGTTGATGTTGCAGACCCGTCTCCCGGATTAATGCTCAGTGAAGGCTATAAAACATAAATTAAAATGTAAAAAAAAAAATGGTTTACCTTCCTGAAGGTGGTGATGACATTATTGGACCTTCTTATGGGATCCTGCAAAATTTAAGGATGCAGAATATTTTGAGAAGGTTCTCCAGCGCTGCTTGGATTTTGGATTCTTGTCTATCTATGGAAAAAGCCTATAACCCTCACCTAACCGAGTTTGCTGAGATGTTAGTATGTTGTAAATATATTTTTTTCAAATGTTTTATTAGTCATTTCTTCAGTGACAACACTGAAGAAATGACACTTTGCTACAATGTAAAGTAGTGAGTGTACAGCTTGTATAACAGTGTAAATTTGCTGTCCCCTCAAAATAACTCAACACACAGCCATTAATGTCTAAACCGCTGGCAACAAAAGTGAGTACACCCCTAAGAGAAAATGTCCAAATTAGGCCCAAAGTGTCAATATTTTGTGTGGCCACCATTATTTTCCAGCACTGCCTTAACCCTCTTGGGCATGGAGTTCACCAGAGCTTCACAGGTTGCCACTGGAGTCCTCTTCCACTCCTCCATGACGACATCACGGAGCTGGTGGATGTTAGAGACCTTGCGCTCCTCCACCTTCCGTTTGAGGATGCCCCACAGATGCTCAATAGGGTTTAGGTCTGGAGACATGCTTGGCCAGGCCATCACCTTTACCCTCAGCTTCTTTAACAAGGCAATGGTTGTCTTGGAGGTGTTTGGGGTCGTTATCATGTTGGAATACTGCCCTGCGGCCCAGTCTCTGAAGGGAGGGGATCATGCTCTGCTTCAGTATGTCACAGTACATGTTGGCATTCATGGTTCCCTCAATGAACTGTAGCTTTGCAGTGCTGGCAGCACTCATGCAGCCCCAGACCATGACACTCCCACCACCATGCTTGACTATAGGCAAGACACACTTGTCTTTGTACTCTTCACCTTGTTGCCGCCACACACGCTAGACACCATCTGAACCAAATAAGTTTATCTTGGTCTCATCATACCACAAGACATGGTTCCAGTAATTTATGTATTTAGTCTGCTTGTCTTCAGCAAACTGTTTGCGGGCTTTCTTGTGCATCATCTTTAGAAGAGGCTTCCTTCTGGGACGACAGCCATGCAGACCAATTTTATGCAGTGTGCGGCGTATGGTCTGAGCACTGACAGGCTGACTCCACCCCCCACCCCTTCAACCTCTGCAGCAATGCTGGCAGCACTCATACGTCTATTTCCCAAAGACAACCTCTGGATATGACGCTGAGCACGTGCACTCAACTTCTTTGGTGGACCATGGTGAGGCCTGTTCTGAGTGGAACCTGTCCTGTTATACCGCTGTATGGTCTTGGCCACCATGCTGCAGCTCAGTTTCAGGGTCTTGCCAATCTTCTTATAGCCTAGGTCATCTTTATGTAGAGCAACAATTTTTTTTTTCAGATCCTCAGAGAGTTCTTTGCCATGAGGTGCCATGTTGAACTTCCAGTGACCAGCATGAGAGAGTGAGAGCGATAATACCAAATTTAACACACCTGCTCCCCATTCACACCTGAGACTTTATAACACTAATGAGTCACATGACACCAGGGAGGGAAAATGGCTAATTGGGCCCAATTTGGACATTTTCACTTAGGGGTGTACTCACTTTTGTTGCCAGCGGTTTAGACATTAATGGCTGTGTGTTGAGTTATTTTGAGGGGACAGCAAATTTACACTGTTATACAAGCTGTACACTCACTACTTTACATTGTAGCAAAGTGTCATTTCTTCAGTGTTGTCACATGAAAAGATAGAAGAAAATATTTACAAAAATGTGAGGGGTGTACATACTTTTGTGAGATACTGTATAAATATATATATATATATATATATATATATATATATATATATATATATTTATATGCATATATATATATATATATATATATATATATATATATATATATATATATATATACATATATACATATATTATAATATATATAATATATAATGAAAGTGAATCTTGCAGCTTCATGCGAGGTCTGCTTGTATTCCCTCTAGACAAGAAGGGTTTTTTTTTTAAAGACTTTAATGATTAAACTCACTCGGGAAGGTTAAGTCACCATCACACACACCTTTAAGCATCTTTTTTAGAATCTGAAGTTCTGGACAAAATGTAAATTATTTTCCACGTTCCCTTGGCATTGATGAATTACACTGATCTTGCAGAATCTTGATAGCAAAGTTCTGAAGGTAAAATATTCCAGATTAAAAAATGACTTTCTTTACTTTCTTACTGTGTAAACCTGGATACACACAGACACATTTCTTTTCAGTTGACAAGCGAATTGAACTAAACAAAACTCCCGTTACCCCCCCCCCCCCCCCCCCCCCCGGCAGAATACACAGATCAGGGCTTGCAGTCATTGGCTGCAAGCGCTGAATGAATACTGCTTTTCCAGCATGACCATTGGACAGAAGCCGGTCGTTATACAGTGGTACACACATACAGAAATTTGGTCTGTTCCTGTTCCACGTTCTTACCAACCACTGACATCATCTAACCCAGGGCTATGCAATTAGCGGACCTCCAGCTGTTGCAAAACTACAAGTCCCATCATGCCTCTGCCTCTGGGTGTCATGCTTGTGGCTGTCAGAGTCTTGCTATGCCTCATGGGACTTGTAGTTCTGCAACAGCTGGAGGTCCGCTAATTGCATAACCCTGTCATAGAGGTTCCAGAGCAATAGCTACATCATACAGATTCCAGAGGAACTGCTTTATCAGAGAGGTTCCAGAATGGCTAATTATAGAGATTTTAGTGGAATGCGCTATATCATAGAGGTTGTAGAAGAAGGGCTTTATCATAGAGGTTCTAGAAGAAGGGCTTTATCATAGAGGTTCTAGAAGAAGGGCTTTATCATAGAGGTTCTAGAAGAAGGGCTATATCATAGAGGTTCTAGAGGAACGTGCTATATCATATAGGTTCTAGAAGAAGGGCTATATCATAGAGGTTCTAGAGGAACGTGCTATATCATATAGGTTCTAGAAGAAGGGCTATATCATAGAGGTTCTAGAAGAACAACTATCAGAGAGGTTCCAGAGGAACGCCTACATCAGGGATATGCAATTAGCGGACCTCCAGCTGTTGCAAAACTACAAGTCCCATCATGCCTCTGCCTCTGGGTGTCATGCTTGTGGCTGTCAGAGTCTTGCTATGCCTCATGGGACTTGTAGCTCTGCAATAGCTGGAGGTCCGCTAATTGCATACCTCCAAATTCTAACCCGATCCCTGGCCACAAAAACAAATGAATGGGGTTTAAAGGGGTTACATCATTGCCTAAATATGGCCCACAATGGGGATCACCACTATTCCCACCCTTTCCGTATATAGCTGATAAAAGCTTGGGGAGCCGACATTCGGCTAGTGGTACCATTTTGATTGATTGTGTGCGCTGGGTCGTCTTTTTTTTGTTTAGTCAGTGGGCGGGGATTGATGATGGATGTACAGCGAGGACTTTTGACACATTAGACTCTCATTGATTTGTGTGGGGCTTGTGCTTGAACTGAACCCAGGGCAGTTCATTTTTAACCACTTCCCATCTGGCCGGGCAGGGGTTCTGTAATCCTGACTCATATGATGTCTTTCGGGATAACAGCCGCAGGTGCGTGCAGCGCGGCGATCGGTGGTGCGATCTCCGCGCTGCACGCGATCTCCGTAAAGAGTCTTTGACAGAGACTCTTTACCACGTGATCAGCCGTGTCCAATCACAGGTGATCACGATGTAAACAGGAAGAGCCGTGTATCGGCTTTACCGCACTCGCGTTTGACGCAAGTAGAGGAGAGACGATCGGCTGCTCTCCAGGTGGGGGGGAGGTCTGTGCTGATTGATTATCAGCGCAGCCCCCCCTCCCCGAGGATGCCCACCCAGGACCACCAGATATGCCACCAGGACCACCAAGGATGCCCACCACTGATGACAACCAGGGATGTCAATCAGCACCCATATGTGATGCCAATCAGTGCCCATATATGATGCCAATCAGTGCCCATATATGATGCCAATCAGTGCCCATCAGTAATGTGTGCCAGTGCCTCCTTATCAGTGATGCCTATCAGTGCCATCTATCAGTGTCCATCAGTCCCACCTTTAAGTGCCCATCAGTGCTGCCTATGTGTGCCCATCAGTGCCGTCTATCAGTGCCCATCAGTACTGCATATTAGTGCCCATCATCAGTGCCCATCAGTGCCAACTCATTGGTGCCACCTCATTAGTGCTGCCTTATCAGTGCCCATCAGTGCAGCCTCATCGTTGCTCATCAGTGAAGGAGAAAACTTACTTGTTTACAAAATTTTATAATGGAAACAAAGAAACTTTTTTTTTCAAAATTTTTCGGTCTTATTTTATTTGTTTAGCAAAAAATTAAAATCGCAGAGGTGATCAAATATCACCAAAAGAAAACTATTTGTGGGAACAAAATGATAAAAATTTGGTTTGGGTACAGCATTGCATGGCCGCGCAATTGTCATTCAAAGTGTGACAGCGCTGAAAGCTGAAAATTGGCCTGGGCAGGAAGGGGGTGAAAGTGCCTGGCATTGAAGTGGTTAATTGTAGTGTAGCGCTACCCCCACAGGAGCCACTGATTAATGGGCTCCCCCCCCCCAAACAGTGAATATTGGACAGTCTAAGGCCTCACAGCTGGGGACCATGAGGCAAGTCTCTTTGGCATCTGGTTACCATGCAGCACTAGACAGCTATTGGTACTCTCAGGAACACCGAACAGGGGGACACTCTTCTCCAAACTCACAGTCCAGGACACTGAGGATATGGAATGGCCAGCATCTAAGGCCATATGAGAGCAGTCTCAGTCCAAGCAACCTCTGGCACTTTTATCCCAAAAGCACACAATCATCTGGAATCAATTCAGGGTCATTACTCCCCAGGACAGCTGCCCATTCTCCAGGGCTTCCAACTATCAGCTTCCCCAGCCACCATTTGGGCACACCTCCCCAGGGATTGGCTAGGCCAATACTCAGGCTGATTATTTGAATTCCCCCTCCCTAAGCTCAAGAAACTTCTTCTAGAGGAAGGGGAAAGCAATCAAACTCCCAGCCTGTGAAACCCTGAACAGACCAGACCAAACAATCACTGCTCCCTTGGCCTTATTTCTAAGCCCTGGTAGGCGGGGCGAAATGCATCAGGGTGTGTGGTTTGGTGGAGACGTGTTGGCTGAGGCCACTCCTTATCATTCATTAGACGTGTACACTGCCGAAAAATGTGTTCGTTTTTGTTTTATTCGGGGGGGGGGGGGTTCCCCCCGTTTTCTGGGTCATTCGTTATGATCGCAATTTGTAATTTCGGAAATTCGAAAATCCAAAAATAAGAAAGAAAATTCGAAAGAATAACTGACTAATAATAACTAACTATTAAATTATAGGTATTGGAATTTCCTTTCACATTTGGCTGTTAGTGAACGTAACAAATACAAATTTTTCCGAAGTCACGAATTATCCGAAATAACGAATGCCGTATATAAACGAATGGAACGGAACTAATTAATAATAAATAATAATAAAAGTTATTATTATTGTTATTTATTATTATTAATTTGTTTCGTTCCATTCGTTTAGATACGGCATTCGCTATTTCGGATAATTCGTGACTTCGGATACATTCGTATTCGTTACGTTCACTAGAAGACAAACTTGAAAGGAAATTCCAATACTTATAATTTAATAGTTGGTAATAGTTAAGTTATTATTAGTTAGTTATTTTTTCAGATTTTCGAATTTAGGAATTTACGAATCTTTGAATATTTGTTAAATGGGTTTCCGTTCATTCAGGAATTTCCGAAATAACTAATTTTGTCGAAATTGGTTAAACGAATTTGGAACGAAACAAATTGCACATGCGTGTCGTTTATTCACCAGGGGTGGTCAGGAGTCCTCTTTACATTTACTAGCTGTCTGGATTGGTATCAGGACAAGCCTGCACCCCGTGCTCTGGGACACAGGGATTTACTTTGACCTCCACTCTGAGCGGCACCAAAAATAATATAACTACCGTATATACTCGAGTATAAGCCGAGTTTTTCAGCACATTTTTTTGTCCTGAAAGTGCCCCCCTCGGCTTATACTCAAGTCAAGCACTTTTCTGGTGCAAAGAATGACATTTTCCGAACTGACTTTGGGGCCCCGTATCTTGGTGCCACTTGGTGCTAGGAACAAATTTGGTGTGCAAACCTAGTGGAACTAGCACTACAACATATCAAACGCTGGGCTTTCTAGCACCAAGTGGCCCCAAGATATGGGGCCCCAAAGTTGGTTCGGAAAAGGTCATTCTCTGCTGCAGAAAAGTGCTTGACATTTTCGAACCGAATTTGGTTCTAGTATCTTGGTGCTAGGAACCCCAGCTTTGGATATGTTGTAGTGCCTGTTCCACTGGGTTTGCACACCAAATTTGAGACTCCTAGCACCAAGTGGCCCCGAGATACGGGGCCCCAAATTCGGTCAACTGTGTCCATCTGCAGCAATGTCATTTCGGGACCCTTTGGGTCCAGAGACCCCAAATTTTGGCTGCAGCTAGGGGGCATCAACCCTTAACTACGGAGTTTGAAGTTCGGGGGACCTATGGCTACAAATGGGCACAGTGAGGCTGCAAATGGGCACAGTGAGGCTGCAAATGGGCATTGTTGACCCTCTTTTCCACTTACAGTAGCTGTGCATTTCTCACCCTCGGCCTATACTCGAGTCAATACGTTTTTCCAGTTTTTTGTGGTAAAATTAGGTGCCTCGGCTTATATTCAGGTTGGCTTATACTCGAGTATATACGGTAGTTGGGGCTGGTTATTTGAGTTCTCCCTCCCTAAGCGCCAGAAACTTCTTCTAGAGGCAGGGGGAAGCAATCAAACTTCCAGCCTGTGAAACCCCGAACAGACCAGACCAAAAAATCACTGCTCCCTTGATTGTAGAAAACTAACTTTACCTAACTAGGAGGGTGTTATGTCTGCATAAAAATGATGATGATGATTGTAATTTGTTGCAATATGCAATTTTTCAGGTGTTTCTAAACAATGTATCAATATGTAATCTTATTTTACAGGATGAATGAGGAGCAAATAGCCACTGTGTGTTTCTCGGTTCTGAAAGCATTGTCATATCTGCATAATCAGGGAGTCATTCACAGGGATATAAAAAGTGACTCTATCCTGCTGACCAGCGATGGAAGGGTAAGTGTTTTCATGCACCGATCTCAAGCAGATTGTTGTATTTTACCCTTTTGTTTAAGGCCTCTTTCACATGGACGATCTGTATGTCCGTTTTTCATCCTTCCGTTTTCGGATGAAAAACGGACATACATTCATCCCTATGGAGCGTCGGATGTCAGCGGTGACATGTCCGCTGACATCCGACCCGCTCCGATCCGAAAAGTGTAACGGAGGAAAAACCTACTTTTCCATCCGTTATCGGATCGGGTGACGACGGACACTACGGTCCGTCATCATCCGATCCCCCCATAGGGGAGAGCGGCGATCTGACAGGTCCGCCGCTGCACAGCGTGCAGCGATGGACCTGTCATCTTCCTGCTCAGCGGGGATCGGCGGAGCGATCCCCGCTGAGCAAGCGGTTGTTCACGGGGCGGATCATCACTGATCTGCCCCGTGTGAAAGAGGCCTAAGGCTCAACCTATTCAGAAGGATTTATTTTACCTTCCTCTGGATCAACTGTGAGTATAGGATTCTGTATATAGAGCTTTCCTGTTTTAATTAGTTTATTTATTTTTCTCTATTGGTTGAACTAAATCAGTGGTCTCCAAATTGAAGCCCTGGGGCTGGATGTGGCCCTTTACTTGCCTTGATCCGGCTCTTTCTCCCACTGAAACCAATGATGGGGCACTATTCCTCCCACTGACACCAATGATGGGGCACTATTCCTCCCACTGACACCAATGATGGGGCACTATTCCTCCCACTGACACCAATGATGGGGCACTATTCCTCCCACTGACACCAATGATGGGGCACTATTCCTCCCACTGACACCAATGATGGGGCACTATCCCTCCCACTGACACCAATGATCGGGCACTATTTCTCCCATTGGTACAATGATGGGGCACTATTCCTCCCACTGACACCAATGACGGGACACTATTCCTCCCACTGACACCAATGATGGGGCACTATTCCTCCCACTGACACCAATGATGGGGCACTATTCCTCCCACTGACACCAATGACGGGACACTATTCCTCCCACTGACACCAATGACGGGACACTATTCCTCCCACTGACACCAATGACGGGATACTATTCCTCCCACTGACACCAATGCTGGGGCACTATTCCTGCCACTGATATCAGTAGGGGTGCAACGGAGCGTTGCCGATCCGTGATCCGTACGGATCACCCTCCGCAGATCGGCACACCCGCGATTCGCGGAGCACTTTTCGGCCTCAGCCATAGGAAAGGCTGCGGCTTCGGCCTAGCTCCGGAGTGGCGGCCATCTTAGTACACCCGGAAGCAGCCGCTGTCTCGACAGGAAGTGACGTTTCGTCGCCGCCATCTTGCTACACCCCACACTCCTGCACAGTACAATAATGATAGAGTGAGAAGGGGGCAAGCGGACATCTTGTTACACCCACTGGTGTTTTAGATTTAAAAGCCATTTTCAACACAAAACTGAGCTTATATGCACAAATACTGTATTTATGCATATAAGCTCGGTTTTATGTTGAAAATAGCTTTTAAATCTAAAACTCCAGTGGGTGTAACAAGATTTGTGTGGGGTTTTTTTTGTTTTGTTTTTTTTTTTTTTGTTTTTTTTTACTGATCCGAAAATGATCCGATCCGTGACTCTGATCCGAGGATCGATCCGTGAGATTTTTGATCCGTTGCACCCCTAGATATCAGTGATGGGGCACTATTCCTTCCACTAATGCCAGCGGTGGGGCACTATTCCTACCACTAATACCAGCGGTGGGGCATTATTCCTGCCACTGACACCAATGATGGGGCACTATTCCTACCACTAATACCAGCGGTGGGGCATTATTCCTGCCACTGACACCAATGATGGGGCACTATTCCTTCCACTAATACTAGCGATGGGGCACTATTCCTGCCAATAACATCAATGATGGGGCACTATTTTTGCCACTGACACCAATGATGGGGCACTATTCCTTCCATTGACAACAAAAATGGGGCACTATTCCTTCCATTGACAACAAAAATGGGGCACTATTCCTTCCATTGACAACAAAAATGGGGCACTATTCCTTCCATTGAACAAACATGGGGCACTATTCTTCCCATTGACACCAACTGTTTCTCCCCCTAATACCAAAGGTCGGGCATTGTTTGCTCCCACTGGGCACAGTCCGGCTCCCATAATGTCTGAAGGACAATAAACTGACCCTTTGTTTAGAAAGTTTTGGAGACCCCTGTACAAGATGAACTTGTGTCTTTTTTCAACCTATGTAACTATATGTACCCAGATAGCAAGGATAACTAGTGTTGAATTGTAAGTCTGTTAACTTGCTGCACATTTTATCTGGTAAGTTGAACACTTGCAGAGCACTTGAAGCACAAGTTCTAGTTGACACTTTTATTTGTAGCAAATTTGCGTGGCAAGTCTGACAAGAGCAAAGTTGCAGTGGTGAGTCTACAGCAAGAGCTCTGCAAGTCTACAGCATGAAAATTCAGCCACAGTGACCCCCTGTGGTGGGATGACTATTGCACAACATAACTGAACCAGAACTTGCAGCAGACTTGCAGAATGTTTGCAAAGAAAGTTGATCTGGAGTCACGCAATGCGGACTTTGCTGCAATTGTGAAGCCTGGCAAGTCTAGCAATAGCTTAGCAAGTCATTTTCAAACTTGCAGCTCAATTTCTTGCTCTCTGGGTAACTACTGTATGTAATTCCAGCCGAAATATTTTTAGACACCGTTGGAAAAAAACTTCAGCCAAGTTTTGATTGATGTTTTTTTTTACTCCCTTGGGGAGATTTGGTGCTTATATGACTCCTGGACAAAGCCTGAGAACTGGTGTCATCAAAACTAGCAACGAAAAAAAAAGCAGTGCAAAAAACTTGAATTTTCCCATCTCTACTAAAAAAGTGTTTTTTGTTGCTCTCTATGTGCCCATTGGTAAAAATTCCTATTGATTATTGTCTCTCTAATCTCCTGTTAGTGTGAAATTTCCCCAATACAGGCACAGACAACAATACATACACTATATTACCAAAAGTATTAGGACGCCTGCCTTTACACACACATGAACTTTAATGACATCCCAGTCTTAGTCCGTAGGGTTCAATATTGAGTTGGCCCACCCTTTGCAGCTATAACAGCTTCAACTCTTCTGGGAAGGCCGTCCACAAGGTTTAGGAGGGTGTCTATGGGAATGTTTGACCATTCCTCCAGAAGTGTATTTGTGAGTTCAGGCACTGATGTTGGATGAGAAGGCCTGGCTCACAGTCTCCAGTCTAATTTATCCCAAAGGTGTTCTATCGGGTTGAGGTCAGGACTCTGTGCAGGCCAGTCAAGTTCCTCCACCCCAAACTCGCTCATCCATGTCTTTATGGACCTTGTTTCTGCACTATCATTGTATATACTAAATAAAATGTAGGCGTGTGATTATTCCCAGAATTATTTTGAATACCAAATAGGATGGATTTACTAAAACTGGAGAGTGCCAAAGCTGGTGCAGCTCTGCATGGAAGCCAATCAGCTTTTAACTTCAGTTTGTTCTATTAGGCCCCTTTCACACAGGCGGGCCATTTGTTTTATCAGCTCAGCCATTTTTTTTTTCAAAGACACAATGGATTCAGATTACATCGTTTTTTTGTTAATGTCCACTACCAATAAAAAAACGGATACAAAAACAGACCGTTTTGTCCATTTACATCGGTTTTTTCGTCTGTTCTGTTTTGTTTTTTTTAACAGGAGAAAAATGGGCTTTGATCCATTTAAAAAAAAAAAGGATGTTGACGAGAGTGGATGTAAATGGATGTAAATGGATGATCATCCGTTTACATCCATTTTTCCATAGAGATGCATTGATATCTGTTTTTCATTCACCAACGGATGGATGAAAAACGGACAAACAGAAATCCCCTGTGAAAGGGGCCTTAAGCTTTGACAATAAAACCTGGAAGCGGATTGGTTTATATGCACCAGATTCTGCACTCCCCGGTTTTAGTAAATCACCCCCCAATGTTTTTGTGCATCATTTCTTATGCCTGACAATATCAGATCTTTCCCTGACTGTTTTTTTCTTTTATATTTCTAGATAAAGCTCTCTGATTTCGGATTCTGTGCACAAGTTTCTAAAGAGGTTCCTAAAAGAAAATCCCTTGTTGGGACTCCCTATTGGATGGCTCCAGAGGTCATCTCCAGACTGCCATATGGAACAGAGGTCAGCCTAAAAAATACTTGGTAACGGTATGACAGGGAACCAGTTATGTGATGAGATATAATAGTAATGCAAAAATGTCATTACTGTATTATTATATATATATATATATACACTCACCGGTCTCTTTATTAGGTACACCTGTTCACCTGTTCAGTTGCTTGGTAACAACAAATTGCTAATTAGCCAATCAAATGGCAGCAACTTAATGCATTTAGGCATCTAGACATGGTGAAGACGACTTGCGGAAGTTCAAACCGAGCTTCAGAATGGGGAAGAAAGGGGGATTTAAAGCGCAGTTCCACCCATTTAAAAGTCAGCAGCTACACAAAGTGTAAGTTTAATAATCGGACACTCACCTGTCCTACGGTCCAGCGATGCGGGCGTACGAAGCCTCGCTCCTCTGCTCCTCCTCTCCGTGGTGCTGGCATTGTTACTGTGGGTGCCTAGCTGTGGCTTCACAGCCGGGCGCGCACTGCGTGTGTGTGAGCCACGCTGTGACATGTCCCAGAAGAATGCAGGGAGGGAGAGGGGAGAGGTGATCTTCCTTCAGGTGCCGCGGCGCCTGGGAGGAAGTGGGAGCTGGGTGCCCATAAAAACAGGGTACCCGCTCCTCCCCCAAAAAAATGACATGCCAAATGTGGCACGTTAGGGGGTCACCTACTCTTAAAGTGGAAGTTCCATTTTTGGGTGGAACTCCGCCTTAAGTGACTTTGAAGGTGGCATGGTTGTTGGTGCCAGACGGGCTGGTCTGAGTATTTCAAAAACTGCTGATCTACTGGGATTTTCACACACAACCAGGTTTACAGAGAATGGTGGGGAAAAAGAGAAAATATCCAGTGAGCGGCAGTTGTGTGGAGGAAAATGCCTTGTTGATGTCAGAGGTCAGAGGAGGAATGGGCAGACTGGTTCCAGATGATAGAAAGACAACAGTAACTCAAATAACCGTTACACCCAGAATACAATGCAGAATACCATCTCTGAACACACAACACAAACCTTGAAGTGGATGGGCTACAGCAGAAGAAGACCACACCGGGTGCCACTCCTGTCAGCCAAGAACAGGAAACTGAGGCTACAATTCGCACAGGATCACCAAAATTGGACAATAGAAGAAAAACGTTGCCTGGTCTGATGAGTCTCTATTTCAGCTCCTACATTCAGATGGTGGGATCAGAATTTGGTGTAAACAACATGAAAGCATTGCATCCATCCTGTCTTGTATCACCGGTTCAGGCTGGTGGTGGGGGTGTAATGGTGGGGGGGGGGGATATTTTCTTGGCACACTTTGGACCCCTTAGTACCAATTGAGCATCATTTAAACCCCACGGCCTACCTGAGTATTGTTGCTGACCATGTCCATCCCTTTATGACTACAGTGTCCCCATCTTCTGATGGCTCCTTCCAGCAGGATAATGCACCATGTCACAAAGCTCCAATCATCTCACCACTGGACAATGAGGTCCCTGTACTCCAATGTCCTCCACACTCACCACATCTCATCCAATAGAGCACCTTTGGGATGTGGTGAAATGGGCGATTCTCATCATGGATGTGCAGCCGACAAATCTGTAGCCACTGTGTGATTCTATCGTGTCACTATGGAGCAAAATCTCTGAGGAATGTTTCCAACACCTTGTTGTATCTATGCCACGAAGAATGAAGGCAAAAGGGGGTCCAACCCGGGACTAGCAAGGTGTACCTAATAAAGTGGCCGGTGAGTGTATATAAACATAATAATATAATAAAAGATGTAAAGCAGCATTAGAAGCATTGGGTAGATGCCCTTTTAAGCATATCAGAAGACTTATTGATACTTGCAAGTAACATATATTGCTATTATTTTACAACTTTTATGTTATAATCATATTCAAGCTTTCAGTCTCAAGCTGTTGTTGTAACACACTTTAGAGATCCCTTATGAAAGACATGGTGATTGGTGATAAATAAGGACAAGAATTCTAATCACCAGGTTTTTTTTTTCTTTTTTTTTTTTTTTTTATGGTTGAATTAGATGGACTTGTGTCTTTTTTTAACCTGACTAACTATGTAAACTATGCAACCAGGTCTCTCTATTTACAACATTGGCTTTATAAAATGGAACAATATGCCAAGAGTTATGCCCCGTACACACGATCGGATTTTCCAACAACAAATGTTGGATGTGAGCCTGTTGGCGGAAAGTCCGACCGTGTGTCTACGCTCCATCGAACATTTGTTGGCGGACTTTCCGCCAACAAATGTTGGCAGGCAGGTTCTCAAATTTTGTTGTCGGACTTTCCGATCGCGTGTACACAAGTCTAACAGACAAAAGTCCAGGCATGCTCGAAATCAAGTATGAGCCAGAGATATAACTAGCGTTCGTAATGGAGATATCACGTACATCTTGTACGTCACGAGCTTCGTAATTGTTGGCCAACATTTGTGTGACCGTGTGTATGCAAGACAAGTTGGAGCCAACATCCTTTGAACAAAAATCCACGGTTTTGTTGTCGGAAAGTCCGATCGTGTGTATGGGGCATTTCAGTAATTGGGGGGGTGATGCAGAAAGTTTAATGCCCTGAGCCGTATTTTCCTTCACATCTAGCAATTTGTTAATGACCCCGGAGAAGCATCGTCTGATAGACTCCCTATGGCTTGGTGCTCTCAGCGATGAAAACCTGATAGCGATTCTAAAGTCCACCACTCTTTCCAAAAAAAGTTTTGAGTAGAGAGCCACCTAAAATGTACTTTCAGTGCTGGTTTCTTCTTTTAGGTCAGATGTAATCTAACTGCCATGGAAATGTCTTGTTACCAGTCTACTGTAAATCACTCAAACTTAGTACATCACCAGGCTGACTCCCAGGGGCACACTTGTTCATCTCAGGATCCGTATCCTTCTATTAGAGGCACTTCTTGCTAGATGGGATATACTATATGCCGCTAGCATTTTTGAATTTCAAGGGCACTGTTCCCGTATGGACCCTAGACATTTGAGTGCTACTTTGTCCATTTCCATTATTTGATATGAGATGCACACCTGCCCCTGTCGTAGGAACATTTACTTACTGACTATTTGTTGGGAATTTTCCACATCTTTGGTAACCCTCCAGCCACTGGAGATTTGTACACGAGGCCTAGTCCACCTTAAGATAGTGAGATTCGTTCTCCTCCCCTTTTCTTTCTGTGTTATATTTGTGAACCCTCATCGTCCTGAAGAAGCCTCACGGCGAAACGCGTAGACGCACAAGGGCTCATTGTACAAATTGCATCGTTTTCATATGATTTTTAATCTTTTTGAATGCTGTTATTATACCATGCACTTTTTTTCAATAAACATTTATTTTTGTTACTTCTTGATTGTTTCCGTGCCTTTAAAAGTCCGACCTTTGGTTACTTTTTCTAGTACCCCTTTTTTCCCCCAAACTTAGGAGGCCTCTAGGCAGGTTACTTCATTAAAGCTGCTTCTTTTGTTATCTCCAGGTGGATATTTGGTCTCTTGGAATCATGGTGATAGAAATGATTGACGGAGAACCTCCATATTTTAATGAACCGCCATTGCAGGCAATGCGTCGGATACGAGATAATTTACCACCACGAGTCAAAGATGTTCATCAGGTAAAGCCATTAACAGAGAGTCCTCTTCGTTTTCACCAAACCAAGCCTGTATTTTTTATGGTGTAACCCCTTTAGTGGACTTATAATGAAGAGTTTATTTTACAGTCTTGCTGAGATGGAAACATTTTAGAGCAATGGCATGGTCATCTGGTCATGTGATTTCTGATGCAAGGAAGAAATTCAATTGGGTAAATCTTCCCTTCAGCAAGGATCACGTAACCAAAGGACCAAGGATTTTGACCATGACAAATACTAAAAGGAACATTTTTTTTCTAAACGTTTCCTAATTTTTCTTTTTTCATACCAGCAACACCATTTAAACGTCTTGATTTTTTAATCTTATCTATAGCCAAACCTCTTAGTTTTGGATTAAGGGTGGAAGGACTCAGGTTCTAACCTCTTGTCATTCAGAAGATTTACCTCCCTTCATGGCCAGGCCACGTTTTGTGATATGGCACTGCATTATTTTAACTGACAATTGCGCAGTCATGTGACGCTGTGCCCAAATAAAATTGATGTCATTTTCATGAATGACCTCCTCGTATATTTGTTTTATGTCCATGCTATGATAGTTTGATTGGCCCTAGATTCCCACATCCAATAGCATCCCAAGCATCATATATTTATCACACACACAGTATCTCACAAAAGTGAGTACACCCCTCACTTTTTTGTAAATATTTTATTCTATCTTTTCATGTGACAACACTGAAGAAATGACACTTTGCTACAATGTAAAGTAGTGAGTGTACAGCTTGTATAACAGTGTAAATTTGCTGTCCCCTCAAAATAACTCAACACACAGCCATTAATGTCTAAACCGCTGGCAACAAAAGTGAGTACACCCCTAAGTGAAAATGTCCGAATTGGGACCAATTTGCCATTTTCCCTCCCCGGTGTCATGTGACTCGTTAGTGTTACAAGGTCTCAGGTGTGAATGGGGAGCAGGTGTGTTAAATTTGGTGTTATCGCTCTCACTCTCTCGCTCTGGGCACTGGAAGTTCAACATGGCACCTCATGGCAAAGAACTCTCTGGGGATCTGGAAAAAAAAGAATTGTTGCTCTAGATAAGGATGGCCTAGGCTATAAGAAGATTGCCAAGACCCTGAAACTCAGCTGCAGCATGGTGGCCAAGACCATACAGCAGTTTAACAGGACAGGTTCCACTCAGAACAGACCTCGCCATGGTCTACCAAAGAAGTTGTGTGCATGTGCTCAGCGTCATATCCAGAGGTTGTCTTTGGGAAATAGACATATAAGTGCTGCCAGCATTGCTGCAGAGGTTGAAGGGGTGGGGGGGTCAGCCTGTCAGTGCTCAGACCATACGCCGCACACTGCATCAAATTGGTCTGCATGGCTGTCATCCCAGAAGGAAGGCCATTCTAAAGATGATGCACAAGAAAGCCCGGAAACAGTTTGCTGAAGACAAGCAGACTAAGGACATGGATTACTGGAACCATGTCCTGTGGTCTGATGAGACCAAGATAAACTTATTTGGTTCAGATGGTGTCAAGCGTGTGTGGTGTCAACCAGGTGAGGAGTACAAAGACAAGTGTGTCTTGCCTACAGTCAAGCATGGTGGTGGGAATGTCATGGTCTGGGGCTACATGAGTGCTGCCGGCACTGGGGAGCTACAGTTCATTGAGGGAATCATGAATGCCAACATGTACTGTGACATACTGAAGCAGAGCATGATCCCCTCCCTTCAGAGACTGGGCCGCAGGGCAGTATTCCAACATGATAACGACCCCAAACACACCTCCAAGACGACCACTGCCTTGTTAAAGAAGCTGAGGGTAAAGGTGATGGACTGGCCAAGCATGTCTCCAGACCTAAACCCTATTGAGCATCTGTGGGTCATCCCCAAACAGAAGGTGAAGGAGCGCAAGGTCTCTAACATCCACCAGCTCTGTGATGTCTTCATGGAGGAGGAGAAGAGGACTCCAGTGACAACCTGTGAAGCTCTGGTGAACTCCATGCCCAAGAGGGTTAAGGCAGTGCTGGAAAATAATGGCGGCCACACAAAATATTGACACTTTGGGCCCAATTCGGCCTTTTTTTTTCACTTAGGGGTGTACTCACTTTTGTTGCCAGCGGTTTAGACATTAATGGCTGTGTGTTGAGTTATTTTGAGGGGACAGCAAATTTACACTGTTATACAAGCTGTACACTCACTACTTTACATTGTAGCAAAGTGTCATTTCTTCAGTGTTGTCACATGAAAAGATAGAAGAAAATATTTACAAAAATGTGAGGGGTGTACTCACTTTTGTGAGATACTGTATATCCTAAGTAAGGCGTTATTACATAAATTCCAGGATATTCGCTGCATCACAGGTATCTTACCCAAAAGCAGTATTGACCATGTCAATTTCCACACGTCTGCTCCAACCACTAATGTTAAATTTAGCAGATATAGAGTTCCTTATTCCCGTGGTGGAT
Source organism: Aquarana catesbeiana (assembly GCF_042186555.1). Classification (NCBI taxonomy): domain Eukaryota; kingdom Metazoa; phylum Chordata; class Amphibia; order Anura; family Ranidae; genus Aquarana; species Aquarana catesbeiana. The sequence continues at coordinate 675,982,912 of NC_133327.1, read as the reverse complement.
GGTCCTCAATGCAGAGAATGGTGCCACGTAGTGACCTGGGTACTATTCAAACACCATTCACCTGTGAACCTAGGGCAGCTTGAGAACACACCTCCATGACGCATGTTGATCATGCCAAGCTTGTTGGTTATGTCAATTCCCATAGGTCTGCTCCAACTACTAATGTTCAATATAGTAGGAAAAGAAAAAAAGGTGCATGCTCTTTAGTTCATCATGTCTATTCCCTTCCCGCTAGAACCCAAAATTCAGTTGCCTCTCAAAATTTGTCTTCTCAGGTTTCTTCAGTGTTGCGTGGATTCCTAGACTTGATGCTGGTGAGGGAGCCATCCCAAAGAGCAACAGCACAAGACCTATTGAGACATCCATTCATGAACCTCTCAGGACCCCAGTCATGTATCATCCCGCTAATGAGGCAATACCGGCACCACTGAGCTTTATCAAAGCCTACGTGGACAAGACGGAGGAACGAAGCTAATCAAGATAAGGGGGGGGGGATCAGCCACAAACAACTTCAGACAACACAAGAAATGCAAAAATTAAAAGCAGCTACTTCTCAAAACTGCCTATATTTCTGTACAATGACTACAAGATGAAACGCTGGGGTGTGCTGGAATGGAAACCTCACTTTTCACTCTGCTTTTTTCCTTTTTTGTTTGTTTCTTTTTTTTTATTATTATTATTTTTAATTGATCAAAAAAAAAAAAAATGCAGATTTTTACAAAGGTTCTTTTGAAGTGAAATTTGGATTTTGGTCCAGACATATCTCCAACTCTTATTTGAAAGAAAGGGAAATTTAATGGCATTTATTTAAAAAAAAAAAAAAAAAAATGTAATATCCTTCTTTGAGGTAAAATGCACTTTTTTTCAGAGGTAGGAGCATACCGTATTTTGAAATGACTTTGTAATTTTCTGTATAATACTTTTGATAATTTGCAGTTTTTTGATGTTATGTAAACATTGTGCCAGTTCAGAAACCAGGTGTAATTTACCAAACATTTTCCAAAAAAAAAATAAAAAAAAAATTCCTACTTTTATAATCCTTTTGGAGACACCCACATCTCTGCATCAGTGTTAACTGTCTATTTTGCGTACATCCTAATCATGGAAACTTTGAAAACTAGAGTGGTTTGCAGACTTTTTCTAAGGCCCTCTCATCACCATTCGTAAGTGTTACCAAAAAATAAAAATAAATAATAATAATTATTATTTTAATTAATATTAATTCCAGTGAGAGAAAAAAATATTTGATCCATCTGCTGATTTTGTACGCTTGCCCACTGACAAAGAAATGATCAGTCTATAATTTTAATGGTCGGTTTATTTTTACAGTGAGAGACAGAATAACGACAAAAATATCCAGAAAAACGCATTTAAAAAAAGTTCTAAATTGATTTGCATTTTAATGAGTGAAATAAGTATTTGACCCCTTCGCAAAACATGACTTAGTACTTGGTGGCAAAACCCTTGTTGGCAATCACAGAGATCAGACGTTTCTTGTAGTTGGCCACCAGGTTTGCAGACATCTCAGGAGGGATTTTGTCCTCTTTGCAGATCCTCTCCAAGTCATTAAGGTGTCGAGGCTGATATTTGGTAACTCAAAACCTTCAGCACCCTCCACATATTTTCAATGGGATTAAGGTCTGGAGACTGGCTAGGCCACTCCAGGACCTTAATGTGCTTCTTCTTGAGCCGCTCCTTTGTTGCCTTGGCCGTGTGTTTTGGGTCATTGTCATGCTGGAAGACCCATCCATGACCCATTTTTAATGCTCTGGCAGAGGGAAGGAGGTCCTCACCCAAGATTTGATGGTACATGGCCCCTTCCATCGTCCTTTGATGCGGTGAAGTTGCCCTGTCCCCTTAGCAGAAAAACACCCCAAAGCATAATGTTTCCACCTCCATGTTTGACGGTAGGGATGGTGTTCTTGGGGTCATAGGCAGCATTCCTCCTCCTCCAAACACAGCGAGTTGAGTTGATGCCAAAAGAGCTCGATTTTGATCTAATCTGACCACAACACTTTCACCCAGTTCTCCTCTGAATCATTCAGATGTTCATTAGCAACCTTCAGACCGGTCTGTACATGTGCTTTCTTGAGCAGGGGGACCTTGGAGGCGCTGCAGGATTTCAGTCCTTCACAGTGTAGTGTGTTACCAATTGTTTTCTTGGTGACTATGGTCCCAGCTGCCTTGAGATCATTGACAAGATTCTCCCGCGTGGTTCTGGGCTGATTCCTCACCGCATTAATGATCATTGAAACTCCACGAGGTGAGATTTTGCATGAAGCCCCAGACCGAGGGAGATTGACAGTTAATTTTGTGTTTCTTCCATTTGCGAATAATCGCACCAACCGTTGTCACCCTCTCACCAACCTGCTTGGCGATGGTCTTGTAGCCCATTCCAGCCTTATGTAGGTCTACAATCTTATCTCTGACATCCTTGGACAGCTCTTTGGTCTTGGCCATGGTGGAGAGATTGGAATCTGATTGATTGCTTTTGTGGACAGGTGTCTTTTATACAGGTAACAATTTGAGATTAGGAGCACTCCCTTTGAGAGAGTGCTCCTAATCTCAGCTCGTTACCTGTATAGAAGACACCTGGGAGCCAGAAATCTTGCTGATTGATAGGGGATCAAATACTTATTTCACACATTAAAATGCAAATCAATGTATAACTTTTTTGAAATGCGTTTTTCTGGATATTTTTGTTGTTATTCTGTCTCTCACTGTTAAAATAAACCGACCATTAAAATTATAGACTGATCATTTCTTTGTCAGTGGGCAAACATACAAAATCAGCAGGGGGTCAAATACTTTTTGTCCCTCACTGTAATAATAATTATAATAACTAATGAAACATATAACAAGAAGAGAATTAAACACAACTTCTAGTACAAATTAGTTACTACAACATCAAAATTTTCTTAATAAAAATGGCCCACAATATTTAAGACGCAGTATTTAATTATGTACAATATTCATTGCTGTATGTATTTATAGGTCCCACATGTAATAGACTTTCAGAATAATATTGGGGTGAAGTTGTTTAGCCATTTAAAACTTTATATTTTACATTCTTGCTGTTGTTTATATTTTAATTGTTTTTTTACTTTTTTTTTTTTGAGTTGTGATTTTTTTTTTACCACGTTTGTGAATTGACCTTTAATTTTTTTTGTGGGTTTCATGCATTCTTTTTTTAATTTATTTTTAAATTAATATATTTATTTTGCTATTTATGTTTCCATTTTAAATCCCTGTGATTTAATATCCCAGAAGACTGCAGCTGTCAACCTTCTACGCGGGTATTTTTCTAAATTCTCATCATATTTTCATTGTGATGATGTCGTAGAGTGTGTTTGAATCAATACACTTGTGCTGCTGTCTATATTTTTTTATGTCAAAAAAAAAAAAAAAAATAATGGATGACTACAAATTTGTGTTGCTTGTTGAATGAAATTTGCATGTCAACGCTAGGCCTAAATAGATTTGTGTTTTGCAGCCACTTGATTCATATTTATTTAAAATGCAAAAAATAAACTTTATTTATTAAAGAACTTGTTGGATTTTTATTGGGAATGTATTCATCAAATGGAGAACCAAATAGTCCAACGTAAATTACTTTTTACGTAGAAACTCGGAAACATAATGAGATTTTAACTACTCTAAAATTGGTTATTTGGCAGAAAAATAGGAGAAATAGGAAAAAAAAAACAAAAACCTTAAGCCACTCCTAATATTTTTGTTTTTTTCCTATTTATCCTATTTTTTTTCCCCCAAACTGCAAGAGTTAAGCTGACCATACACCAGTAGATTTTCGAACGAATGTTTGAAAACTCATACGAAAAGATGACTTGATGAATTTAATTTAAAAGTACTTAAAAATTAAATTTGCTTTAAACATTTAATTTATAGTAATAATTTAATAATAGTTATTATTTCGAATTTTACTGATTTTCTTTCTTTTTTTCCGAATTTTTGAATTTCCGAATTTTCTAATTCCGAAAATTCGGAAATTCAAAAACTCAAAATTCGAAAATTCAGAAATCCAAAATTCAAAAATCCGAAATTCGTAATTTCGGAAATTGAAAAATTCGGAAATTTCGGAATTAACGAATTTGTCAAAATTCCTTAAAAAACTAATTTGGAACTAAACGAATTGCACATGTCTAGTGCTAATTACCATTGCCACTAGGCAAGATGGAAGGGGTAAATAACAATGCCAATGGCCACTAAAGAAGCTTTGTACAAATAAATGATCCCCCTTGGGGGGAGTGAGGGGGTCATAATCAACATTTCCAGTAGCCAGTAATGCAAAGGGGTTAATAAACACTGCCACTGGCCACTAATACTGCAATAACCAGTGGCAGTGTTAATTAACCCCTTTTCATTACTGATGGTCATGTTAACCACTTCGATACTGGAACACTTTTACCCCCTTCATGCCCAGGCCAATTTTCAGCTTTCAGCGCTCTCACATTTTAAATGGCAATTGCGCGGTCATGCAACGCTGTACCCAAATGACATTTTTATCCTTTTTGTTTGTTCTCTTTGTTTCTGTTATACATTTTTGCGAATAAATAATCTTTCTTCACAAATTGAGGTCAAAATGTATTCTGCTACATTTCTTTGGTGAAAATAACCCAAATCCGAGTTTATTATTTAGTCTGTAGGAAAGTTATAGAGTCCACAAACTATGGGATACATAGAGTGCCGTGAAAAAGTATTCATACCATGTTACAACCAAAAAACGTAAATGTACTTTATTGGGATTTTATGTGATAAACCAACACAAAGTGGCACATAATTGTGAAGTGGAAGGAAAATTATCAATGGATTTAATTTTTTTTTTTTTACAAATAAATACAGTATCTCACAAAAGTGAGTACACCCCTCACATTTTTGTAAATATTTTATTATATCTTTTCATGTGACAACACTGAAGAAATGACACATTGCTACAATGTAAAGTAGTGAGTGTACAGCTTGTATAATGGTGTAAATTTGCTGTCCCCTCAAAATAACTCAACACACAGCCCTTAATGTCTAAACCGCTGGCAACAAAAGTGAGTACACCCCTAAGTGAAAATGTCCAAATTGGGCCCAAAGTGTCAATATTTTGTGTGGCCACCATTATTTTCCAGCACTGCCTTAACCCTCTTGGGCATGGAGTTCACCAGAGCTTCACAGGTTGTCACTGGAGTCCTCTTCCCCTCCTCCATGATGACATCACAGAGCTGGTGGATTTTAGAGACCTTGCGCTCCTCCACCTTCCGTTTGAGGATGCCCCACAGATGCTCAATAGGGTTTAGGTCTGGAGACATGCTTGGCCAGTCCAACTTTACCCTCAGCTTCTTTAGCAAGGCAGCCTCTGACTCCAAACACGTGCTTACAAAAAAAATGTAGAATCCATGCATCCAGTGCCCCGCAGATTAGAAGTAGATTAGGGGGCCGGACGCATGGATAGGGGGGCAGCGTCCCTGCGCCCTGCATTTCTTACCGCCACTGCTGGTGACAGATCGTGCCACTGCGCAGCCCCGTTGCCATGTGAGTGGCTCGTTCTGGGAGGATGTCATATGATGGTGTCCACTCAGGAGGAAGATAAGGCCCTCCAAGCCAGCAATCTGCTAAAGGCCCGGGGTGGGAAGGTGTTAATTAACCCCATCACTTCCCTCAAGGGGTTAATTGTTTCTTTGTACAAAGCCGATGCTTTTTTCCAGCTTCTGCACACTTGTGTTTACCTCCATCCCGCTCGGCGCCCCTTGCTTCCCGGACTGAAAATTACATCATGTCAGAGCAGCAGTGGGCGGGACTAACTTCCCCTGTCAGGTGGAAATGACCCGGTCTGACAGTAGAGCTATTTGCTCGTGCCGAGTACTGGAACAGAGAGAGCGCTCTGCAGGTGCGGTGCTGCTAAAGTCTGCCTTAATGATGTATTGGGCAATATCAGGGCAGACTTTAGCAGCAGTTTACATTGCGCCCATCCCTTCCCATTCAACTGCGGCACCAGGGGCTCCTGTTCCCTTGCCCCCCCCCCCCCTTATGCAGGCCCTGTATGCACATCATGCACCAAAGGGCCATTGCCGCAGGTTGGGCAGCGGGTACATAGACTGTGTGAAGTGACAAAAGATAACAGAAGAAAGAGGGGGGGGCAGAAATCACACTAAGTGCTTTGGATTGAGGCAAGTACACACTATAGAAGGATATGCTTTGTTCATTTTCATTTCAGAGGTTAAACCACTTTAACCTCCCTGGTGGTATGATTATTTCGGATTTTAGGTGCTGAAAGCGGTACAATTATTTTGCATGGAAATTTGGCGTTTTATATTGTAGGTCTGTAAATCTTAACAATAACACACTTAAATCTGTCCAAACCAGAGTCTAGTAGATATCCCGGGTATGATAAAGTTTGAAACACAAAAACATAAATTATAATATAATAAATAAAAATAAATAATAAAAAAAAATAGTAATAAAATAAATTTCCCCACAATTCACTATCGCTCAATTCTGCAAGTGTTCTAATTTACTATCGCTGTTTTCTAGCTGGTCTAAAGCCACTTTTGACGTAAAGGGACACTTTTTGGTTGCTATGGACAATCTCCAGTTTCCAGGCAGAAAGAACAGTGTATATCATGTAAAACTGCATGCAGGGCATGGGCCAAAGCACTGGGGAAAAAAGGGATGTGAAATCATTTCATACAGTCCTGTAATCTGTAAGATTACAGGACTGTATGTGTTTTGATTTTTACTTTTTTTTTAATTTGCCGCCAGGCTCCGCCCCCGTGCGTCACGCCGCTCGCAGGGAACAGAGCCTGGCACGGAGAGGCTTCGGAGGAGGACGGAGCCCTCGGACACTGCGGGGGACATAGCAGGATCCCGGGGACAAGGTAAGTAACGCCGCCCCAGGATCCTGCAATGCGATCCCGAGTGTGGCTCGGGGTTACCGCTAATGGGACTGAATTTTAACCCCGAGCCACACTCGGGAAAACCGCCAGGGAGGCTACGAAGCCCCCCCATTACATCAGAAGCCCCCCATCACATCAGAAGCCCCCCATCACATCAGAAACCCCTCTCATTACATCAGGAGCCCCCTATCGCATCAGAAGCCCCCATCACATCAGAAGCCCCCATCACATCAGAAGCCCCCATCACATCAGAAGCCCCCCCATTACATGAGAAGCCCCACATCACATCAGAAACCCCTCTCATTACACCAGAAGCCCCCCATTACATCAGAAGCTCCCCATCACATCAGAAGCCCCTATCACATCAGAACCCCCCCATTACATCAGAAGCCCCCCATTACATGAGAAGCCCCCCCATTACATGAGAAGCCCCCCATCACATCAGAAGCCCCCATTACATTAGAAGCCCCCCATCACATCAGAAGCCCCATCACATCAAAAGCCCCCCTATTACATGAGAAGCCCCCCCATCACATCAGAAGCCCCATCACATCAGAAGCCCCCCATCACATCAGAAGCCCCCATCACATCAGAAGCCCCCATCACATCAGAAGCCCCCCCATTACATGAGAAGCCCCCCATTACATCAGAGGTAGAACCACTTTAAGGCTGCATCCTATACATATGGATCATAAGGAAGCAGCAATATTCTGAAAGTGGCCTATGTAGAGTGCAGCGTTTAGCTGGGCTTGGCGATCAATTCAAGGGCAGGCACGTTTCATAGTCGCCTCTAAGGTCTGTTCCTACACAGTGCACTTTAGTGTTTCCGATTTTTATTAATAGTGACACAGAGATGTAATTAAATCTTCTGCTGCGGTAAATAGATTTTTTTTTTTTCGCACTCCAAACCCCATGGGGACCTGTAGGAGCAGATGTTCCCTTACAGACTCAGTCAATAGATTGTTCCATTACACTTATATTTGCCAGCGACAAATTATCCTGAAATATGTTCTTTGGAAGTTTTGCGAGCGGTGAAGGGATGATTGGGGGAATTCATAGATAATCTGCGGAGTAGCGCTAATCTATTAGTTCTGAATCCAGCCGTACAAAAGCTATGTGATTAGATGAATAGATGAAATGACCCCATTATGCGGGTATTATTTTCGGCTGGCGTTGTTTATTTTTAGCGGGGCCCGTCTTAACTCCGCTCAGTTTTCCTGCCTCCACTTGTCCAGCCACCCGAAAATTTTAATACCGCTGTATGTCAGATGCTTCCTGGGTGCGGATATTCACAATGGCATTCCAAAATAAATCAGAATCTTTTACAGTCTGATTGTTCTCAGCTTTTAGTCAGTTTGCTAGAATAATGAGAATTTTAGAATTTTAAAGTGATACTAAACAGAGAAGATAAAAGAAATATAGTGTTTCGCAGGTGAATTGGCGCTGCCAAGTGTTAATGATGTGACAAAAATCTTAATTAAAAAAATGTGAAAATATATATGGTGTACTGTTTCTTTAAAACATCATCACATAAATGTCAGAGACCATGAAATCAGACCGAGACAGAAGTACAGTTAAATCACACTTGTTTAATAATAAAAGTAAAAAGAACAAACGTATTCAAAACATAGCCAAAGTTCAGTAACCGGAATGGATAGTCAGCCAAGCCAGAAGTCAGGGATCAATGTAGTGGAACAGCAAACAGGATCTGGAGCCAGAAGGGATGTCAGCAAAGCTAGTCTTTAAACAGGAACGCAGGAGATAGTTCCTTGTGATGTTGACCAAGGTGAAGACAGAGCTTCTCTGCACTAGGCGGCTTAAGTAGGCAGGACTGACGAGCAGGATCATCAACAGCTGAGTAACTGTGGAGAGAGATGGGAGCTGGCAATTAGCCGACAGCTGAGCGGCCAGCTCAGAGAAGGAAGGGCTGAGCCCAGCCCTGACAATAAAGTGCAAATGTCTTGTATGTGCAAACACAAAAATATAAGGTTTTCAAGTGCTGATCAATATGTGTCCACAGTTTGTCCAGATTCTTCAGAATCTCCAAAGTGCATAGATCAGCAAAAAATCAGAACCAACATATCAACAAAAAAAATCCAATTTTTATAAAGTGAAAGAAATTCGTCTGGGACCCCTTGCGTTCCACAGACCAGACAAGAAAATCCAAACCGGAAGTGACGTAGTGAGGCTAAAAGCTCCTCCCTATGTGTTTTTCGTCATGCAGCAACATCAGGAGCTCCTTGTCAGGGCTGGGCTCGGCCTTTCTTCTCTGAGCTGGCCGCTCAGCTGTCGGCTAGTTGCCAGCTCCTATCTCTCCATGGTCACTCAGCTGTTGATGATATCCTGCTCGTCAGTCCTGCCTACTTAAAGGGGTTGTAAAGGTAAAAATTTTTTTTTAAAAAAATAACAAACATGTTATACTTACCTTCACTGTGCAGCTCGTTCTGCACAGAGTGGCCCCGAACCTGGTCTTCTGGGGTCCCTCGGCGGCTGTTTCAGCTCCTCCCCGCAAGCATTAACCACCTTAATGCGAGCTCCCTCGCATGGTGGTTAGTGCTTGCGGGCGCGCTCCCGTGATACAGCCGGTGGCTATAGCCGCTCACTGTATCACTCGGCCCCGCCCTCCAGCGCGCCGCATCATTGGATGTGATTGACAGCAGCGCGAGCCAATGGCTGCGTTGCTTCCAATCCATCCACTGTAGCCAATCAGCGGCCAGGGTGAGCGGAGGAATAGATGTTGGGAACGCGAAGCTGACTTTCGAGGCGTCAGGTAAGCAAAACGGGGGGGGGGCTGGGGGCGGCGGTATTATCAGAAGTTTTTTCACCTTAATGCATAGAATGCATTAAGGTGAAAAAATTTTTACCTTTACAACCCCTTTAAGCCATCCAGTCCAGAGGATCTCTGCCTTCGGCTTGGTCAACATCACAGAAACTATCTCCTGCAATCCTGTTCAGGACTTGCTTTGCTGACATCCCTTCTGGCTCCAGATTCTGCTTGCTGCTCCACTACATTGATCCCTGACTTCTGACCTGGTTACTGAACTTTGGCTATGTTTTGACTACGTTTCTTCTTTTTACTTTTATTATTAAACAAGTGTGATTTTTCTGTACTTCTGTCTTGGCCTGATTTCATGGTTTCTGACACTCCTGATGACGTCTGCATGATGAAACGCGTAGGGAGAAGCTTTTAGCATCACTACATCACTTCCGGTTTTTGAGTTTCTGGTCTTGGAACGCAAGGCGTACCAGATAAATTTGTTATACGGTCGTGTATTGTTTTTATAGCACTAATGACAGTGCTTTTTATTAAAACTTTTACCAAATAAACTTCATTTTACGGATTTACACAATGGGATCCCCTTTTTTCTTATCCATCTATATGACCGAATGACCGTGGAGATCGAGGAGGCAATACAGGACAAAGAGCTGACTCCATTGTGAGGCCTTTTACCCCTGCAGGGGTGCATCCATTTGGATGAGTGAGGACCTGAGGGGGGGGGGGAGCACGTGGGGAGATTCATCAATTTAGTCGATTATAAATTTTTTCACTTCACAACTTTTTAAAAATTGGAATTTTCTTGTTAATATGTTGGTTCTAAATTTTTGGTGATATACTGTATGCACTTTGGAATTTCTGAAGAAATGGACACATATTTGTTGATCAGCACTTGAACACCTTATATTATTCTTATATTATTGTGTTTGCAGATACAACACATTTGCACTTTATGTGATGATGTTTTAAAGAGACAGTGCACGTATATATTTTCAAACTTTTTAATAATATTTTTGTCATATCATTAACACTTTTGTGCTGCAGCTCCCCCCTTTTTCTTGCCTGAACCCGATCGCTCCAGCGTTGAGGACGAGCAAAGCAGCTCCAGCCGCTGTCTCGGGTCCTCATTGGATAGATTGATAGCAGCAGGAGACAATTGGACTGCTGCCAATCAAATCCAGTGATATGGGGAGTCCTGCTTTCTGTGTCAATGGACGCAGCAGCAGGACTCAGGAGCGCGCCCGCTCGGGTGCCCCTAGGGAGAGCGGGTCTCCGTGGGGGGCACTCAATGAAGAGTAGGGGCCAGGAGCGCCGCCAGGGGACCCCCAGAAATAGAGGATTGGGCCGCTCTGTGCAAAACCCTTGCATAGAGCAGGTAAGTATGACATGTTTGTTATTTTAAGAAGTAAAAAAACTAACCTTTACAATCACTTTAAGTCACCATATTCCTAGGTAAATTTATTTGTAAGGGTGCGATTGACATGAAATGTTCACCACATGTCGTAACATCCCAGTGCAATCCATACATACAAAGACACCAAAACAAATAAGTTCAGAAATTAAGTTAGGTGTAATAAAATGGAATGACACGGGGGAAACGTATTGAACACATAAAAAAAGGGAGGCACAAAAAGGCATGGAAAGCCAAGACACCAGCTGATATCTATCAGTAATTAGAAAGCAATCCTGCCCCTTGTCAGTGCAAATTAATATCAGCTGGTTCGTTACCAAGGTGTCACACAAGAAACATCTCATGATGGGTAAAAGCAAAGAGCTCTCTCAAGACCTTCGCAACCTTATTGTTGCAAAACATACTGATGGCATTGGTTACGGAAGGATTTTTAAACTTCTGAATGTTCCAGTGAGCACTGTTGGGGCCATAATCTCAAAGTGGAAAGAACATCATTTCACCATAAACCGGCCACAACCAGGTGCTCCTCTGAAAATTTCTGAGAGGAGTGAAAAGAATTATCAGAAGAATTGTCCAAGAGCCAAGGACCACTTGTGGAGAGCTTCAGAAAGACCTGGATTTAGCAGGTACACAATAAGCAATGCACTCACCCGTCATGGCCTGTATGCACGCTCACCACGCCAGACTCCATTGGTGAAGAAAAAGCATGTTAAAGTTCGCTTAACCACTTGCTTACTGGGCACTTAAACCCCCCTCCTATCCAGACCAATTTTCAGCTTTCAGCGCTAATGCACTTTGAATAACAATTGCGCGGATATACAACACTGTACCCAAATGAAATTTTTATCATTGTTTTCCCACAAATAGAGCTTTCTTTTGGTAGTATTTGATCACCTCTGAGGTTTTTATTTTTTGTTAAAAAAATGTAAAAAGACAGAATTAAAATTTTTTTTTTTAATATATATTTTGTTATAAAATTTTAAAAAAGGTAATTTTTCTCCTTCATTGATGTACACTGATGAGGCGGAACTGATGGGCACTGCTAGGTGGCAGTGATGGGCACTGATGGGTGGCAATAATGGGCACTGATCCGGTACACTGATAGGCAACACTGCTAGGTGGCACTGATTGGCACCACTGGTGGGCATTGATAGGTGGCACTTGTGGGCATTGATAGGTGGCACTTGTAGGCATTGATAGGTGGCACTCATGGGCATTGATAAGTGGCACTGGTGGGCACTGTCAGATGGCAATGACAGGTGGCACTGGTGGCACGTATGAGGCATTATTGCCTCCTCCTCTTCGGGACCGATATTCCTTGCTGATGAGCCGGTGATCGGCTTTTTTTTCTTTTCGCACTGTCAGCGCAAGGAGAAAAAAAAAAACGATCACAGAGCTTTTGTTTTGATCATGTGATCAGCTGTCATTGGCTGACAGCTGATCACATGGTAAGGGGCCGGGACCGGCCCCTTACTTGGATCGGTAACACGGTGATCACAGCGCACTCCACGCGCGCCCTGTAGGGCGCGTGCACAGGGGAGGCCGTCAGATGACGGCCTCCCGGAAATTCAGGTCTGAGCTGTAGCCGTCATTCGGCTATAGCGCGGATGTCAACTGGTTAAAGTTTGCTGCACAACATTTAGACAAGCCTGTAAAATACGGGAAAATATAGTCCGGTCAGATGAGACCAAAAGTGAACTCTTTGGATGCCATAATACACACCATGTTTGGAGGTCACATGGCACATCACCCCAAAACCCCCCCCCCCCCCCCCCCCCCATACCATCAGTGAGATTTGGAGGTGGGAAAATCATGGTGTGAGGCTGTTTTTCAGCATACGGTACTGGCAAACTTCATATCATTGAAGGAAGGATGAATGGAAAAATGTACCAAGACATTCTTGATAAAAATCTGCTGTCATCTACTAGGATGATGAAGATGAAATGAGGGAGGACATTTCAGGAAGACAATCATCCCAAACACAAAGCCAAGGAAACTCTAATTTGGTTTCAAAGAGAAAAAATAAAGCTGCTAGAATGGCCCAGCCAATCACCTGACTTGAATCCAATAGAAAATCTATGGAAAGAACTAAAGAGTTCATAGAAGAGGCCCACTGGACCTTCAAGATTTGAAGACTGTTTATGTGGAAGAATGGGCCAAAATCACACCTGAGCAACGCATGCGACTAGTTTCTCTATACAGGAGGCGTCTTGAAGCCGTCATTACCAACAAAGGATTTTGTAATAAATACATTTCAGTTATCATGTTAAATACTTTTTCCCTGTGTCATTCTATTGTATTACACAGAACTTCATTTCCGAACTTATTTGTTTTGGTTTCTTTGTATGTATGGATTGCATGGGTAGCTTATATTTACCTAGAAAAATGGTGACGTATTCAATACTTATTTTACCCGCTGTATATCATGCCAGTGTATCTCTTTTCTTTTTTTTTTTATCCTCTAAGACCCCTTTCACACTCTGCCGTCAGCGGTAAAGCGGCGCTATTTTTAGCACCGCTTTACAATCATTTTAGCGGTGCTATTCGGCCGCTAGCGAGGCGGTTTTAAACCCCGCTAGCGGCCTAAAAAGGGGTTAAATCCGCCCGCAAAACGCTGCCGGAGCTGCGTTTTGCCAGCGGTATCGCAGTGCTGCCCCATTGATGGTGGTGGAGGAGCGGTGAGTTCACCGCTCCAAAGAAGCTGCTGGCAGAACTTTTTCTGACGCCCTGCCAGCGCACCGCTCCAGTGTGAAAGCCCGAGGGAGCACGGAGCAGCTGTTTTAGGGCGTTTTGCAGGCCCTATTTTTAACGCTATAGCGCCTGCAAAACACTCCAGTGTGAAAGGGGTCTAAGTACCTTATTCATGCAGCGCTATTGTGTCACATGATCTCTCCCTGTTCTTTGACATCTGCACTGAAAGATCCTCTACTGATGTTAAAAATAAATAGGTGTGATGTGAAGTGGTGGCTCTGATGTGGGGGGGGGGGGGGGGGGGCATCTGGAATGAAAGGGGGACTCTGATGTTAAAATAGGATGTGATGTGATGGATGGGGGCTTCTGATGTGAATGGAGCTTGTATGTGAAGGGGGGACTCTGATATAATGGGAGGGCTCTGATGTTAAAGGGGGACTGTAATTTAAATGGGGGGTTTAATGTGTTAGGGGGCTTTGATGTGATGGGGAGGGGGGGGCTTCTGTAATGAAAGGGAGACCCTGATGTGGAAGGGGGCTCTGTTGTTAAAAGGGGATCTGATTTGATGAGTGGCTTCTCATGTGAATGGGGGAATCTGATGTGAAGTGGGGACTCTGATATCAAAGGTTTGTTCTGATGTGAAAAGTTTGATGTAAATGGAGGGTTTTAATGTCTAAGGTGGATCTGATGTGATGGGGGCTTCTGATGGGAATGGGGGACTTGTATGTGAAGGGGGGCTCTGATATGAAGGGAAGGCTCTGATGTTAAAAGGGGATCTGATATATAAGGAAGACTCTGATGTGAAAGGAGGCTCTGATGTTAAAAAGGGATCTGATGTGATGGGGGGCTTCTGATGTAATGGGGAGCTTCTGATGTGATGGGGGGCTTCTGATGTGATGGGGGGGCTTCTGGTGTAATGGGGGCTTCTGATGTAATGGGGGGCTTCTGATGTAATGGGGGGCTTCTGATGTAATGGGGGGCTTCTGATGTGATGGGGGGCTTCTGATGTGATAGGGGGCTTCTGATGTGATAGGGGGCTTCTGATGTAATGGGGGGGCTTCTGATGTGATGGGGGGGCTTCTGATGTGATGGGGGGCTTCTGATGTAATGGGGGGCTTCTGATGTGATGGGGGGCTGCTGATGTAATGAGGGGGCTTCTGATGTAATGGGGAGCTTCTGATGTGATGGGGGGCTTCTGATGTGATGGGGGGCTTCTGATGTGATGGGGGCTTCTGATGTAATGGGGGGCTTCTGATGTGATGGGGGGCTTCTGATGTGATGGGGGGGCTTCTGATGTGATGGGGGGCTTCTGATGTGATGGGGGGCTTCTGATGTGATGGGGGTCTTCTGATGTAATGGGGGGCTTCTGATGTAATGGGGGGCTTCTGATGTGAAAAGTTACAGCATGCGAGAACAAAGCGCACATGTCATTCGGATCCATGAACATTGTGTCTTTCTGCACGGGAAGGGCTGACACAGAAGACGGGATTGTGATTATTGGTACATTAGGCGGACATTGGAGGAATCGCTGACATCAGCAGATCTTGTGTTCTCCGCTATATGTGTGCAGCGGGTTGTATCCATCACATGACAGGTGGCTGATTAGGAAAACCCCGCACACTTCTCTCCTGAAAGAAACAATTACATTTTCTTCTGTCCTGGGAATGCGCTCATTTATTTGTAAGATCTCAGCACCACCATATTGCTGAATTTAACAAATCTTTTAAATTGCAATTATTTCAGGTTTTCAGTCTTCTTCTCCTCAAATCCGGAGATCATCAAGTCTCAAACTCACATACATTTTCTTTTAAAGGAACAGTAAAAATAATGTCAGTTGAAACATAATAGAGTAACAGGAGGAGAAAAAAAAGGGGTGGTCCAAATGATCCACTTCTTTTTTTTATTTTATTTGTAATTTTTTAGTTTGCTATTTCTTTTTTTTTTCAAAGTATAGATTATATACAGATTTTTGTATATCCCAAAGCATGTTTAAATTTGCTTACTCTTCTTTCTGTTAAAAAAAATAAATAAAAATTTGCTTACTCTTGTCTGACTCGCTACCTCTTCTACCTTTTTAGTAAAAAAAACACTTTCTAATATGTGAGCCGTTGGCTCCCGCTGCTGTCAATCAAATCCAGGGACATGGAAGCCAGGGGGGAGGGGGGCAGGGGCCAAGTCCTGCTGTCTGTGTCAATGGACGCAGCAGCAGGACTCGGGAGCGCGCCCCCCGCACGAGTGCCACCTTGGAAAGCGGCACTCTGAGGGGGCGCTTGAGAAGAGGAGGAGCCAGGAGCATCGTGGGGGGGACCCCAGAAAAGGTGGATCGGGGGCCACTCTGTGCAAAACCAACTGCGCATAGGAGGTAAGTATGACATGTTTATTATTTAAAATAATAATTAAAAAAAAACAAAAAACAAACCTTTACAATCACTTTAGAAATATTATTTTGTATTATTAAAAGAGATGTATGTTTTTTTTTAGATTCATACTTACCTGGGTGGATGCTGCATCTGTTCCCCGGTGCCTCTAACACTGAGAACCGTCCAATGAAACACCACCGAGGGCTCGTTTCTCACAGCTCCGTGAGCAGAGAGCTGGTGACTGTCAGTCTTCAGCTCTCTGCTCTGCCCCCTCCCTCCCGTGCTCTCTGGAGTGCTGGGCTGTGGAGGGGGAGGCAGCGGCCAGCTCAGGCTCTCAGTGGCTTGCTGAGAGGGTGAGCCAGGTGCTAGTCCAGGCATGTGGGTGGATCCCGACTCCATTGTTGCGATCTTGCCTGAGCCTGGACATCAGCCGACAGCAGGTCACAGGAGTGCAGAACGAACTGCGCTCCTGTGATCCACAGGAGAAGTAGGAGAAGAAAATGGCTTTGGCTGTACTTCTCCTTGAATAAGCTATACAGTGGAACCTTGGATTACGAGCATAATCCGTTCCAGGAGAATTCTTGTAATCAAAGCAGGGTTTCCCCATAGAAGTCAATGGAAACGAAGATAATTTGTTCGGCATTGACTTCTATTACATGCAATACCGCATGTGGCCAGAGGCGGGAGGGGGGCGCCGGAGAGCCCCGGAAATACTCAGGGACAGCTTGGCTGAACTCGGAAAGCCTCGGAAAGGCTCGGAAACACTCAGGAACAGAGTATTTACGAGTATTTCCGAGTGGTTCCGAGTAGTTCCTAACGGCTCCGAACCATTTCCGAGTGTCCCCGGCGCCCCCCACACCTCTGGCCAAATGCGGTACTGCACACCCCATTAGCTTGAATTCTGTTCGTTTTGCAAGACAACACTCACAAACCGAGTCAGAATTTAAAAGAAAAAAAAAAAAAGTTGCTCGTCTTTCAAAACGCTCATTAACCGCGTTACTCGTAAACCAAGGTTCCACTGTATGTTGCTACTGACTGTTGAATGATGCCCCAGCACTCTACAATAGATGTGTAGCTCCAAATGCTCTTTATGCTTCAATAATTTTGCATTAACGATCAGTGGTGATTAATAGCTTTGCTGCTCCTTTTATTAGGTTGCAGTAAATTTCACCGTGAATGCAACCACTTGGAACAAAATGAGCTGAAAAACAAAAGAGCACAGAACCAAACACAAAGATGTCTATGCTCTGTTCATTCAGGGGGTCAGTTGTACCTCCAGAGCGCCATCTTCCATTTCCAGGAGGTCTGATAATGTGTTTTGGAAACAACATTCAAGAAAAGTAACATATCAGCACAGTATTTGTGCTACTGTGAATAACCATATTTTAAGTATATCAAAGGCCCACTTGTAGGGTAAGTGCCACCTCTGCCCTTGCCAGTGGTGAAGAGGATGATGCCTCAAAATGGAACCAATGTGTAGTCAGCAGAGGCACCAATTAAATAAAAAGTTGCTTCCAAGTGGATTCTTTAAGAAGGTCGATATTTATTGATCATAAAACAGGTAAATCACCATCAACACACTTCATGGCTTTTTAGTGGCCACTTCATCAGGAAAAGGTGTACAGCAGGGGCAGGCAACCTTTCAGGGGTTGAGATCCACCTGGACAACATGGATGAAATCAGAAAACCCAGGGGGTGTAGGGTGGGTTTGTGTTGGGTTGGGTTGTGCATCGTTGTCGCCTTTTAAAAAATAAAGCCTCCAAAAAATAGGGTCTTCTGCCCTGCATCAAACCACTTCCCCTCCCCACAGTAGTATCCTCTGCCTCCCCCCCCCCCAGCAGTGTCCTCTGCCCCCTTTCACATCATCCACCTCAGTAATATACTATGCTCCCCACTGTAGTGTGCTCTGCCCCCCACCCACACACATGATAGTGTCCTATGACCCTCCAGACACAATAGTGTCCTCTAACCCCCCAAAGTAGTGTCCTGCACCCCCCAAAAGCAGTATCCTCTGCCCCCCCCCCCACTGTAGTGCCCTCTGACCCCCCCATAGGAGTGTCCTCTGCCACCCCCCCCCCACTGTAGTGTTCTCTGCCCCCCCCCATAAAACTGTCCTTTGCATCCCCCCACACACACAGTAGTGTCCTCTGCCTCCCCCAGTGTAGTACCTTCTGTCAGGCAATAGCAGTATCCTCTGCCATCCCCCCCACAGTAGTGTCCTCTGCTCACCATAGCAGTGTTCTCTGCAGCCCCCCTCCCCCCACAGTAGTGTCCTCTGCCCACCATAGCAGTGTCCTCTGCAGCCCCCCTCCCCCCACAGTAGTGTCCTCTGCCCACCATAGCAGTGTCCTCTGCAGCCCCCCTCCCCCCACAGTAGTGTCCTCTGCCCCCCTCTGTAGTGCCCTCTGCCCCCTCCATAGCAGTGTCATCTGCACCCCCCTACAGTAGTGTCCTCTGCCCCCCCCCCTCTGTAGTGCCCTCTGCCCCCTCCATAGCAGTGTCCTCTGCACCCCCCTACAGTAGTGTCCTTTGCCCCCCATAGCAGTGTCCTCTGCACCTCCCCCCTACAGTAGTGTCCTTTCCCCCCCATGTAGTGCCCCCTGCCCCCTCCATAGTAGTGTCCTCTGCACCCCCCTACAGTAGTGTCCTTTGCCCCCCATAGCAAATGTCCTCTGCACCCCCCTACAGTAGTGTCCTTTGCCCCCCCCATAGCAGTGTCCTCTGCACCCCCCTACAGTAGTGTTCTTTGCCCCCCATAGCAATGTCCTCTGTACCCCCCTACAGTAGTGTCCTTTGCCCCCCCATAGGAGTGTCCTCTGCACCTCCTACAATAGTGTCCTTTACCCCCCCCCCCATGGCAGTGTCCTCTGCACCCCCCAAATAGTGTCCTTTGCCCCCCCATAGCAGTGTCCTTTGCACCCCC
Source organism: Aquarana catesbeiana (assembly GCF_042186555.1). NCBI lineage: Eukaryota > Metazoa > Chordata > Amphibia > Anura > Ranidae > Aquarana > Aquarana catesbeiana. The sequence goes on along the minus strand of NC_133327.1, from coordinate 675,963,852 downwards.
CCTACAGTAGTGTCCTCTGCCCTCTATAGCGGTTTCATCTGTCGCCCCCAAAGAAGTGTTGACAACACACAGCTGTAGGTGGCTGTACTTTGCAGAGGAGTGAGAGGCAGCCCAGTGCTGGATGGAGGGTGGGACCAGGAGCTGTAGTTGACTTTTCATGTTAACAAGCTGGTGATTGGTTGCTAGGACCGCCTAGCAACCAATGACCTGCTGGATAACTAAAGCAGCTGCCATGCTCCCGCCCTCCATCCGGCACCGTTTTGCCTCTCACTCTGCTAGGGAAAGGAGAGCAGTGCCAGCGGAGACTGGGGGAGCATTGGCACAGCCCTGATTGTGATCCACTGGTCGGCTTCCAGCAATCGACAGGTAGATCACGATTGATAGGTTGCCAACCCAGGGTGTACAATCTACTTTAATGGGTGGGATATGTGTGCATTCCTTCAGTCCAGAGTATACTGTATAAAGTAATGCTACTAATGTTACTCCTACCTATCTCCCTAACCAGCCGGGACTCTGCCCCTATCTTACTTCAATGCCACATGTACGCTGATACTAAATCTTCTATTTAAGGGAATTCTGTGTCAAAATGGCCACCAAAACCTCGTGGGATTTTGGCATCCAATAAGACAGTGGTCTCCAAACTGCGGCCACATGCTTGTTTTTATCTGGCCCTTGGGGCACTGTTCTATCCACTGATACCAACAATTGGACATAATTCCCCCCCACCCACCCCCCTCCACTGACACGAATGAAGGGGCACAATTCCTCCCACTGACACCAACGTTGGGGCACTACTCCTCCCACTGACACCAACAATGGGGCACTATTCCTCCTACTGACACCATCGATGGGGCACAATTCCTCCCACTGACACCAACAATGGGGCACTATTCCTCCCATTGACACGAATCATGAGGCACGATTCTTCCTACTGACATAATCGATGGGGCATGATTCCTTCAACTGACACCATCATTGTGGCACAATTCGTCCCACTGACCCCAACGATGGGACACTATTCCTCCAATTGACACCCACGATGGGGCACAATTTCTCCTACTGATACTAACGATGGGGCATTGTTTTTTCCCCCCTTTTCTACTCCCAAAGGCCACAGTTCGGCCCCCCCTAAAGTCTGAAGGACAGTAAACTGGCCCTTTGCTTAAAAAGTTTGGAGACCCCTGCAATAAGACATGCTGTCCTCCCAAAGATGGCTGCCTGGAGCCCATAGCAGAGGACAAATTAGTCTTCCCAATGGTCTCCTGCCAGCCTGAAGAAATGGCACAGTGCCACCTTCAGGTCAGTGGATATGCTACAGCCCAACACCTGCCTACAAAAAGAGTCATTACTTGTAATTATTATACATGTATTTTAACAAGCTCTCTTCATTTGCTTATTTTGTTGGAGGTGGTGCAGTGTGGCACCTTCGCCCCCCTGGACACTGAATGACTTTGTCCCGGCCCTGTATGAAGAATCCATTAAAGCAATATATCCCATCTGGCTTCCTCCTCCCTTTAAAAGCCCGGATATTCCTATTATTCACCCGAGAGAAGATTCCCGGATCTTCCAAGGACCACGGAGCTCACTACACTTGCAAAGTAGCGTCTCTGGATACATTAATGAGGAAGTCTGAAGATGCATTTGTTTATCAAGCTTTTGGGAATCATTAGCCATTTACCTTTATAAAATGGAAAAGTTCTAATTAAGTTTTAATTGAATTTTATCAAAAAGCAATTTAACAATTACATGAGAGTTGTAAAAACTGTGCCCTGGCATTCACATGAAAATGACAAAACCACCAATCAAGATGAAAATACATTTATATGAAATTTTAAGTAAAATTGCATTTTGTTGCCAAAGAATAATCTTCCACATAGAACTCCTACGCGTTTCGACCCTTCTAATTGTGGTCTTCTTCAAGGGGACATTTTATTCTATTCAGAAAGGAAGGAATTGTTTTACATTTTAGTAATCATTTAATTTAGTTTTCCATGTATTTGATCACACTAAAAATTTATATTTACCAATCAAGACGGTGGAAGAGGAATAGACATGTCCCATAGCCAGAGATCTCTTTTAAAAGCAGCTCATTGCAGCAATCCCATTCACAGCCATTTACCTTTACAATATATTTTTGCACTCATTCATGTTTTGTAGAATACTAATTGTCCTTAGAGAGGAAACAAGTACAACAGTAATATAATGCTTCTGATAATCAGGATGAATATTATTTTTGTCACGTATTATAATAATGATATAATGCCGAAGAATTAAAAGTTGTACTTTATAGCAACATTGGTAATGTTATGTTGCTAAATCGCTGGTAGTAATCATTTAAAGCTGAATTCCAGGTATGACAAGTGTTACACATATAGACATGTGCAGAACGAAAACATTTGATTAATTTTGGATTGATCCGTTAAAGTGTTACTAAACCCACAACAGTAAAATCAGTAAAGCATGCTTGTTATACTCACTGGGGAACCTAAGGGGTTAATCCTCTGCATTGTATAAAAAGGTTGTTTGATCCTGTCATCTCTGATCCTTCCCTTCTTCCACTGTCCCCAAACCATCCCTAGATAGTACAGAGCCTTGGAGTCACTCTGCACATGCTCAGTTTGGTGTGTATTGCTAGAGAGTTTTCTTTTTTTTTGGGGGGGGGGGGTACATGTGATCAGCACAGGGCCAATCATCACTGTCCAGGCAGAGGGTCAGGGGTCCTGCAGCCTCATAGGACAGTTTGGGGAGAATGAAAATTTTTCCTACAAGCTTTAACCAGACACTGATAGAAGAAATATTCTGCTGATGAGAAATGGTATTTAGCGTTTATATTTACTAAAATAATTACATTTCCATGTTCTGTGTACTGTGGGGGACCAGATATAGTAAATGCAGGCTCCTGGGGTTTAGTGACATTTTAAGTTACTAATTTTGTTTTATTGCATTCGTAATGAAATTCGTATAGTTTATTACTACTATTATTATTATACACGATTTATATAGCGCCAACAGTTTACGCAGCGCTTTACAATGCTTACATCTCAGGGTGCCTGGTTACGTAATCTTCTGATTCCAATTCCGGCTTCTGTGGTTGTTGGCAGCTGATGTTGGAACGCACGCCAGTAACCACGTGCCGAGCGGAGCTCTCAGCCTCCTATGAGCGGTTCAGCCTCAGTGCCGGGAGAAGGCACCCTGAGATGTAAGCAGCCATTTGGCTTTTTGTTTTTAACTGTTTTTTATCAATAAATGGGATTACACTATTGTAGTCTTTTCTGTATCCTTATGCATATATCCTGATGCCATACCGAGGGAGAGGCAAAGGCTACACAGCACAACTTATCCATATCATTACAGCAAGCCATTTCTTGCTAAAAGCCCGTTTGATCTTTTTTTAACTAAAAAGGTCAACAGTGGGGACGGAAAGTATTCAGATCCCCTTAAATTTTTCACTCTTTTTTATATTGCAGCCATTTGCTAAAATCATTTAAGTTCATTTTTTTTCCTCATTAATGTACACACAGCACCCCATACTGACAGAAAAACACAGAATTGTTGACATTTTTGACAATGTTGACAATTGTTTGCATTTTTATCACATGGTCCTAAGTATTCAGACCCTTTGCTGTGACACTCATATATTTAACTCAGGTGCTGTCCATTTCTTCTGATCATCCTTGAGATGGTTCTACACCTTCATTTGAGTCCAGCTGTGTTTGATTATACTGATTGGACTTGATTAGGAAAGCCACATATCCGTCTATATAAGACCTTACAGCTCACAGTGCATGTCAGAGCAAATGAGAATCATGAGGTCAAAGGAACTGCCTGAAGAGCTCAGAGACAGAATTGTGGCAAAGCACAGATCTGGCCAAGGTTACAAAAACATTTCTGCTGCACTTAATGTTCCTAAGAGCACAGTGGCCTCCATAATCCTTAAATGGAAGACATTTGGGACGACCAGAACCCTTCCTAGAGCTGACCTTCCGGCCAAACTGAGCTGTCGGGGGAGAAGAGCCTCGGTGAGAGGTAAAGAAGAACCCAAAGATCACTGTGGCTGAGCTCCAGAGATGCAGTCAGGAGATGGGAGAAAGTTGTAGAAAGTCAACCATCACCTTTTGAAGCCCTTTTATGGAAACCGATTATAGAACTTCTTCGTCCTGAACATCAACTAGCAGCACATATTTTCACTGCAACGAAATTGACCATAGCAAGGGCCTGGTAAACTCCGAACCTTAGTTTTGAAGCAGTTAAAAACACTGTGAATGATATTATGATAAACGAGAAACTTACGGCCATATTGTTGGACACACTTGACAAGTTCCTCAGGATATGGCAACCCTGTGTGACTTATAATCGCCCATCAAGATTTGACCTAACGCTCCTTTCCCTATAATGAGCCTCCGTTCCCCCCACCCCAGGGTCCTTCCCTCCCTTCCTCCCTTCCTTCCCTTCTTTCTATCCCCTTCTTTTTCTACTTTCATTTTCTTTCTCCTTCTCTTCATTCAAGCCCTCAGGCTTAATTCTGCAGAGAGTGGATATTTAATATAATATACGAATTGTCATATGCAGAGGTATGTTCTCCTCATTGAAGTTATTCAATTTAAGCTGACTTTATTTTTGGTTCTTTTAGTTCCTTTTTTTTTTTTTTTTTTGCATGAAATGCTACATATTGCAACAATATCTTGCTATGTATATATCTTTTTTTTTTTTTTTAGTTATTCATGTGCGTTTGCAAAGATACTACTTTGTGCTGGTCCTATATAGTTATGCCAGTAAACGCGAGTTGAGGATGTGCCTTGGCATGTCGCCTGGCCTCGGCTTAGAGTAGCCTGAGACCAGGCTTAAATTTTTGATCATTAGCTCTAATGGCCGGTTACCGGCAGTCATGTACCTGTTCATTTATGATGTATCCATCACTGTTTTGTACTTTTCTGTTGATATATTTTTCAATAAAAACCTTTGTACAAGAAAGTCAATCATCACTGCAGCCCTCCACCAGTCGGGGCCTTATGGCAGAGTGGCCCAACGGAAGCCTCTCCTCAGTGCAAGACACATGAAAGCCCGCATGGAGTTTGCTAAAAAACACCTGAAGGACTCCAAGATGGTGAGAAACAAGATTCTCTGGTCTGTGTGGAGAAAACCAGGGACTGCTCATCACCTGTCCAATACAGGCCCAACTGTGAAGCATGGTGTGGGCAGCATCATGCTGTGGGGGTGTTTTTCAGCTGCAGGGACAGGACGACTGGTTACAATCGAGGGAAAGAAGAATGCGGCCAAGTACAGGGATATCCTGGACGAAAACCTTCTCCAGAGTGCTCAGGACCTCAGACTGGGCCGAAGGTTTACCTTCCAACAAGACAATGACCCTAAGCACACAGCTAAAATAACGAAGGAGTGGCTTCACAATAACTCAGTGACTGTTCTTGAATGGCCCAGCCAGAGCTCTGACTTAAACCCAATTGAGCATCTCTGGAGAGACCTAAAAATGGCTGTCCACCAACGTTTACCATCCAACCTGACAGAACTGGAGAGGATCTGCAAGGAGGAATGGCAGAGGATCCCCAAATCCAGGTGTGAAAAACTTGTTGCATCTTTCCCAAAAAGACTCACGGCTGTATTAGATCAAAAGGGTGCTTCTACTAAATACTGAGCAAAGGGTCTGAATACTTAGGACCATGTGATATTTCAGTTTTTTCTTTTTTAATAAATCTGCAAAAATGTCAGCAATTCTGTGTTTTTCTGTCAATATGGGGTGCTGTGTGGACATTAATGAGGAAAAAAAAATGAACTTAAATGATTTTAGCAAATGGCTGCAATATAACAAAGAGTGAAAAATTTAAGGGGGTCTGAATACTTTCCGTCCCCACTGTATATATATATATATATATATATATATATATATATATATATATATATATATATATATATATATATATACATAAAAAAAATTTATTTTTTTTGCATATCTGTCACATTTAACCTTTTTCTGACACTTGTTGTTTAAATTTGTATTTTTTTGCTAGAAAATTACTTAGAACCCCCAAACATTTTATATATATATATATATATATAATGTTTGGGGGTTCTAAGTAATTTTCTAGCAAAAAAATACAAATTTAAACAACAAGTGTCAGAAAAAGGTTAAATGTGACAGATATGCAAAAAAAATGTAAAAATTTAAAATCAATAAGGGGGAAAATACTTTTTCACTGTACTGTATATATTGGGGGGTTTAATCAATCTTCTGACCTTAACTGATTCTTTTAAATATGTGTGCAAAAAAAAATAAAAAACACAAAAACTTAGCAAAAATGGCTCTCATAGTAAAAGGGCTAAAGGTAACGAGTGTCAATTCGAGTTCTTCTTCAAAATTCAACTCACACAATCATATCTGGAGTCACATATTTACAAAAGAAGAGAACTACGTAATTATCAAAGCTTTGTATTTCATACAGTGCAATTATAACAGGAATACAACAAGCAGCATGCCCCGGGGTTACTGGCTAAAAGAATCATCATAACAACAAAGTTTCAACTGGCTTTTAATGTCAGCGTTCAATAATATATCGTAGAAAAGCACATTGTGTGACAATTTTGGTGTTTAGAATTGTCCTTAGAAAATAGAGTCTAAAGCTTTATCTTATTTAACAATATTTATAGTTTTTTTCTTTATAGAGTTAAAGACTATTTCCACATTTGCAGTCATATTTCAGAACCCCCCCCCCCCCCCCTCTCTCCATACATGTGTTTTGTGTACCCCTTTACACAGTAAAACTTAAAAAAAAATGTAAAAAATATTTTCTAATTTTTAAGATGTTTCTAAGGAGAAGTTGTCATGGCTTTCTGGACAGGCGTAGGGCTCTTTTACATAGGCAGGTGGTGGTAAAAACAGGTGACTGAGCCACAGTTTTACCCCCCCGCGCAACCTGACCAAATGCTAACTTTACAGCTTGAGGGGGCTGTGGCACCTCCCGTCGTACTAACTCATTGAGGTCAATGGGGCCATACTGCAGCCACAAGCCAAACGTTTGGTTCGCAAGTTGCTGCGAGGTGCTTACATTATAATATTGCCATTCAGCTATTTAAAAAAAAAAAAAAAAAAAACGATCAGGAGGCAGCAGTAACACCTCCTGACCATTCAGATGTAAAAAAAAAACGAAGAAAAAAAAATCAGGTGTCAGGAGGTGGGAGTAGGGCTGCCAGAACACTTATGCCTCGTACACACCAGCGGTCTTCTCGTCGGACTGAACTCCGGAGGACTTTTCGACGGAGTTCTGACGGAGTTCCGCTGAAACGGACTTGCCTGCACACGATCACACCAAAGTCCGATCCTTTCGAACGTGATGAAGAACGACCGGACTAGAAAAGGAAGTTCAATAGCCAGTAGCCAATAGCTGCCCTTGCGTCGTTTTCGGTCCGTCGGACTAGCACACAGACGAACGTTTTTTTTTTTCCGATAGGAATCAAGTTCGTCGGAAAGATTTGAAACATGTTCTATTTCTAGGTCCGTCGGAAATTTTCGACAGAAAAGGTCCGGTGAAGGTCCGATGAAGCCCACACAGGATCAGGAATGTCCCCTGGAATCGTTCCGTCAGACCTTTGCTGCCGGAAAGTCCACTCGCGTGTACACGGAATTAGCTGTTGAACAAAAAAAAAAAGCAAAAACAGGTGCCAGGAGGCTGCAATAGCACCTATTGACTGTTCCACTATTGAAGAAAGTAAAAAAAAAAAAAAAAAAAAAAAAAACAGACGTCAAGAGGTGGCAGTAGCACCTCCAGGCCATTCGGCTATTTAAGAAAAAAATAAAAAATTTAAAAAACAAACAGATCATTTGGCTATTAAAGAAAAAACAAAACAACAAAAAAAGAAAAAAGATGTCAGGAGGCGGCGGTAGCACCTCCTGACTGTTTGGCTATTTAAATCAACAACTAAAAAACAGACAACGGGAAACAGCAGTAGCGCCTTCTGACCATTCAGCTGAAAAATGAAAAAAAAAAACAAAAAAACAAAAAACAGGCGTATGGAGACAGTAGTAGGGCCTCCTGACTGTTCCACTATCAACAAAATAAAAAAAAAAAAGAGGAAAAGGCTATTAAAGAAAAAACAACACGCAAAAAAAAAAAAAAAAACGGGCGCCATGAGGCGGCAGTAGCACCTCTTGACTGTTCGGCTATTAAAATAAATAAATAAATAAATAAATAAATAAATAAATAAATAAATAACAGACATCAGGATTCAGGAAGCAGCAGTAGCACCTCCTGACCATTCAGCTATTAAAAGAAAAGGAACAAAAAAAACAAAAAACAGGCGTATGGAGGCTGGAGTAGGGCCTCCTGACTGTTCCACTATTAACAAAAGAAAAAAAAAGAAAAAAAAAAGAAAAGAAGAACAGATTGTTTGGCTATTTAAGAATTAAAAACAGGCAGTAGCCCCTCCTGACTGTTCAGCTATTGAAATAAATAAAACAACTGACATCGGAAAGCAGCAGTAGCACCTCCTGACCATTCAGCTATTAAAAAAAAAAAAAGGAAAAAAAATAAAAACAGGCATCACCTTGCATCAGTAGCACCTCCAGATTATTCAGCTATTTAAATAATAGTAATAAAAAAACATAAAATAAAATAAAAAAAAGCAGGTATCAGGAGGCTGCAGTAAGGCCTCCAGATAATTTGGCTATTAGATTTAAAAAAAAAAACACAAAAAAGCAAAAGAAACTAAACAAGAAATAAAAGCGGGCATCTGAAGGCTGCAGTAGCACCTCCTGACTGTTTTACTATTAAAAAAACAAAAAAAAAAACAAACAGGTGTCAAGCAGTGGCAGTAGCACCTTCTGGCCATTCAGCTGTTAAAAAGGAAAAAAAAACAGGCATCATGAGGCAGCAGTAGCACCTCCAGATCATCATTTGGCTATTTAAAAAAAAAAAAAAAGTAAAAAAGAAAACAGGCATCAGGAGGCTGGAGTAGTTCCACTATTAAAAAAAAAACACAAAAAAAAAAAAAAAAAAAAGAAAGCAAAAGAAAAACAATAAGTAAACTAAACAAGAAATAAAAGCAGGCATCAGAAGGCTGCAGTAACACCTCCTGACTGTTCTACAATAAAAAAAAAAAAAAAAAAAACAGGTGTCAAGAGGTGACAGTAGCACCTCCTGACCACACAGAAATTAAAAAAAGTAAAAGAAAAAAAATAACAGACATCAGGAGGCTGCAGTAAGGCCTCCAGATAATTTGGCTATTAAATAAAAAAACACAAAAAAAGCAAAAGCACCTCCTGACTGTTCTACAATAAAAAAAAAAAAAACAGGTGGCAGTAGCACCTCCTGACCATTCAGCTAATAAAAAAAAATTTAAAAAATTTAAAATAAATAAAAGGCATCAGGGGGCTGCAGTAGCACCTTCTGACCATTCCACTATTAGTGCAAAGTAAAAGTAAGAGACCTCGGGCTCGGTTCACACCTATGCGTTTTTTGGTGCTTTTTGCAGAAGCGCACTACAGTTCAATTTAACATGGTTTCCTATGGGACATGTTGCTGCGTTTTTGGTAAGGGTTAGGCCAGTGTCGAGACAAGGTCATCCAGCACGGAGGGCAAAGATGCCAAAGAGCGCCCCCCTTCCCCCATTTATGATGTGCAAGCTTAGGGGGATCCTACACCCAGCAGTCACTCGCTTGTATAAATCACTGTCACTGCTCCCGTCAGCCTTGGAACAGAAGAAAGGCGCCCCTATGCCTACAATAAACCATGGCGCCCAGGGCAACCATCCCTCCCGCCCACCCCTTATCCCGGGCCCTGGGTCAGGCTGGGTTCACATATGTTCGGCTGCGGTTTGCGGTCCGGAGTCTGGTGCATTCCTTTTCAGGTGCAAATTGAATTCTCAACTGAGCCGGACCCAAAAACGCACAGGACCCTTTTCAAAACCACACTGCGGCCGCTCCGCACGTGTGAGCCGGCCCTCTTGAAAACCGGTCACATTCACATGTAATGCAATTAAACGCATCCAATTTGCATATATGTGAACCCAACCTCAGGGCAAGCAAAATTGTGCTTTTTTTTGTTGCTTTTTTTGGTTCAATAGGCTTCAAGGGAGAAGCCGCAGAAAAGCATGCAGTGCGTTTTTTGCCACAATTTTACAGCGATTTAGCCATGATTTGCATTTTGTTAACCTCTTGCCGACCGCCCGCCGTAGTTGTACTGAGGCAAGGTGGCACGGCTGCATGAAGCGACGTACCTGTACATCGCTTTGTGCACTAGCCCGTGTGGGCGTGCGCCGATTGGCAGGAGGGGGAACTGATCAGTGGGTCTGGCGGACAGGATGTCCGCCGGCCAACCGCGATTCTTCCACACAGAGGCAGAATGGGGATCTGCCTATGTAATAAACAAGGCAGATCGGCGTTCTGACAGGGGAGGACATGGAGATCTTGTGTTCTGGCTAAGCAGGAACACGAATCTCTGTGTTGTCCCAGTCAGTCCATCCCCCACACAGTTAGAAAACACTCCCAAGGAACACACTTAACCAATTGATCGCCCCTGATGTTAACCCCTTCCCTGCCTGTGTCATTAGTACAGTAACAGTGCATATTTTTAGCACTGATCACTGTAATAATGTCACTGGTTCCCAAAAAATTGTCAGTTAGTGTCCGATTTGTCCGCCGCAATGTCGCAGTCCCGCTAAAAATCGCTGATCACCACCATTACTAGTAAAAAATTAAACAAATACACAATTCCCTAAAAATATCCCATCGTTTGTGATAACTTTTGTGCAAACCAATTAATATACATTTAGCAGAATACATATTGGTCTTAATTGATTGAGTTAAAATTTTTTGAATTTACATATTTTTTATTGGATATGTTTTATAGTAGAAAATTGTCTGTTTTTGTTTATAGCACAAAAAATAAAAACCACAGAGGTGATCAAATACCACCTAAAGAAAGCTCTAATTGTGGAAAAAAAAGGACATCAATTTAATTTGGGTACAGCGTCACGTGATCGCGCAATTGTCAGTTAAAGTAACGCAGTGCTGTATCGCAAAAAATGGCCTGCTCATTAAGGGGGTAAAATCTTCCGGTCCTTAAGTGGTTAATCTGCCCAACAACAAATTGCCCCCCACCCCCCTCAAAAAAAAGCACAATAAATGCAAAATTAAAATTGTGGTAAAATCGCGCCTGCAAAACCGAGCCTAATGGCAGGAATACACGATAAAAAAATCAGGCGAAAATTTCTGTTTTTACCAACGATCGGCCCGATCTTCTACTCGTTGATGCCCAGCAAGTAATAAGCGATATTTTGAACGAAAAAGACCGATTGAAAAAAATAGAAAAATTGTGTTGTATCGCTTGCGAACGAACGACTTTCTATTCGTTGGTGTGAAGGTCGTCTGTAAAACATCTTTTGAACATTATCACGCGTGAGCGGAACTAGTAGACGACCCCACTTGCACATGAGACATCAAGACTACGTATGAAATCGTTTGCTCTTTTAAAGATTTTTTTTTTTTGATTGGTTAATGTTGGAGACGATTTCGACCAACGAACGCTGTTTCGTTGGTCGGCGGTCGAGCGATCGGCCGATTTTCTAACCGTGTATTCCTGCTATTACTGTGCCTTTGTCCTCACACAGACTGAGCTATCCCTCATTATTAGACAATGCAGGAGGGCGGTTTCTAAATTGGTAACCCGACAGTGGACAGCATCCCCCTGAGGAAGCCCAGATTGAGGGCGAAACATGTTGGAAACTCCATCAAATGTGGTGTTGCCATAAGGATTGTACCCTCTGTATTTGCTGTGGAATTGTTTTTAGACAATTTTTCTTAATTATATAAATGTATATCTTTTGAATATACCTCTTTGGATCAATTTATTAGTATATGCAGCTTAAAAATCCCACAAGTACTCCTATATCTATTTAAATTAGGGATGTGGTGCTAATTTTAGTGGTTTGTCAAGAATTTATCCTAAATCGTTAACCCATTTTTTTTTAGGACAGACAGTGTTCAAATCCAGTTTACAGCTGATAATGAAAACAAGGGAACACAGTACAGACAGGATCAATCCTGTTAAACATTACTCCACCCTCCCCCTCCCCTCCTAAACACCGCAAAACAGGGAGAACATGGAAGGAGAATTTTTAGGCAAGTAAAAGGCACCTAAAAAAGGTAACCAACAATTTTTTTTTTCTTTTACGTTATGCTATGAAACAAATATAAAGTAGGTGTTCCCCCAATTTGGCTACAAAAGTGGAAATCCCCTTTAAGCTCCTTATATTAAACATGCATAGGTTCTACAGGAGAGGATTCTAGGTGAGATGTGCAAAGAGTTGTCATTGAAGACTTTAGAAGCATTTTTAGGTTATTTAAAAATCATGATGAAAATCAATAGACGGCGGCGTTGGCACGTGGTCTGCACTGGAATATTATGGCGTCATACTGGTTTCCAGTGCAAAGGGGGAAAAAAAAAAAAGCTTCACCGATAAAAAGGGAAATGGACGTCATGTACGGGAAGACAAAGTGCTTCTGGCCTTTCTACCTGATGGTCATTATGCTTTGCATTCGATTTTTTTTTTTTTTTAGTCTTTGCTTATCCCATGTGCTTGTAGAGAGATCTGTCCCGAGGAATTTGCACTTGATTGGCTGTCATCTTATGATGAATGTGGTAGACGGCGAGGATGATGACGATGGCCAGTCCCAGGGTTATTCCCAGGATAAGAGGCAAGGTTTCTTCCAGCTGTTTCCTCTGATCCGTCAGACATCTGTACTCTGCAATGAGAAAGGAAGAGACGGGAAGGTGAGAAATGGAGCTCCGCAGCTAATGAGAGTTATTCGAGTATTCTTATGTCTATTGGTGGTCAACACTCCATACAATGTACACCGTGTGATGTCCGTACGCAGGAATACCTTCCTCAATAACATACTGGGGGGAGGGGATGTGGTGCAGGGGAATTTCACTTTGAAAGGGAATCTCCAAACTTTTCAGTATGAGCACCACATTGCATATTTTGCAAATATGGGTGAGTGAAAAAAAAATTATAATTTAGTCTGTTCACTTTGCAAGGGGATTTTTCCTAATGCCGCGTACAGACGAGCGGACTTTCCGTCAGAGTAGACTCTGGCGGTCTTTCCGACGGAGTTCCGCTGAAACGGACTTGCCTACACACGATCACACCAAAGTCCGATCGTTTAGAACGCGATGACGTACGACGGGACTAGAAAAAAGGAAGTCCAACGGCCAGTAGCCAATAGCTGCCCTAGCGTCGTTTTTGGTCCGTCGGACATACAGACGAGCGGATTTCTCGATAGGTATCGAGTACGTTGGAAAGATTTGAAACTTGTTCTATGAAGCCCAAACACAATCAGACCTTTTCTGTCGGAAAGTTCGGCCGTGTGTACACGGCATTACACGTGATTAGGTATTCTTTGCAAAGCCAAATTCAATAAGCTAAAGGGGGAGGGGGAGGGGGTCTCCAAACTTTTCAGTATGAGCACCACATTGCATATTTACAAATATGTGTGAGTCAAAAAAAAATGTATAATTTTTTGTAAAACAATGGATACAATTTAAACAAAAAAATATGTTTTCTGATCTTTTTTTGTAACCAACATGTTATGATTCAGTACAAAATAAAAAAATAAAAATAAAACAAAGCTAGTCCACCCTTACATAAAATCAGACCCCCTCATCTCTCATCAGTGTCCCCCTCAGAGTCCAGCTTTATGTCAGCAGAGTACCCCCTTACATCAGAGCCCCTTCTTATATCAGGGTCCCCATCAAAATCCAGCTTTACATCAGGGTCCCCTTCAGATTCCGAGAAAAAAGAAAAAAAGGGGTGCACCAGCCATGTGCATTATCCTTTGGGTGTAAATTTATTAAAACCAATGGTAAAAAGGAATTACTTACAAACAGTTGTGGAAGATCTCATAGTGTAAACAATCTTCAAATAACAGCATACAGTCTAAAATCAATGGACCCATCAAAGGTCACAGAGGAACTCACAGGGGTCACTGCTAGCTGACGCGCTTCGAGGGGAACGTCCCCTCTTCCTCAGAGCACAGGCTGTGCTCTGAGGAAGAGGGGACGTTCCCCTCGAAACACACCCCTCCTTATATCAGGGTCCCCATCAGAGTCCAGATTTACATCCGTGTCCTCATCAGAGACCCCCTTACATCAGAGTCCCCATCAGAGTCCCCTCTTACATCAGTGTCTCCATCAGAGTCCTCCCTTACATCAGGGTACCCATCAGAGTCCAGCTTTATATCAGTGCCCCCCATCAGAGTCCCCCCTTATATCAAGAACCTTATCAGAGCCCAGCTATATACAGTATCAGAGTCCCCTTTGCATGAGTATTTCCCTCAGAGCTAATGTTGGGAGGTGGGGCAGGTCTGGGTGGAGGAAGTGAATGCTGGGTCAAGCATGTCATTGGTTGCTAAGATCCTGACAGTCCCAGCGAGCAATTTCACAGTACAGTGGAGGAAAACCTGCACTGGACATGGCATGTGGCAGCACCATCTGTGTACAGTGAAGGAAGATTTGGGCTCCCACTGTCTTCTGGAACTACTAGGAAGTTCTAGAACTTAGAGGGCAGAGGAGCAGAGATGAGGCCTGAATATTTATGGAATCTCCTCCAATCCCTGGGTGGGAACAGCCCAGAAGGTGGGGTGGCAAGCCATAAATATTCTGGAGCCTGGCCATGTGGGAGCAGAGTCCAGGGGACCCCTATTCTGGAGGACTCTGCCCCCGGGCAGAAGGAAGGAGACAGAGAGGGGCGGCCATAGAATCTTCACACACCTTTAGCCTCAGCTAAGCCTACCTGAAGCCATCCTGAGGGCCATTGGCACCTGTCCAGCAGGAGGCCTGTTTAGAAGTCACATGTGTCACAGGATCCACCTAAGGGACTGAGTAAGTTTCTTCAACCACTACAACCCGGAGCCTATAGAGGAGAAGCAGCCAGATGAAATACCCAGATAGCCTTCTAACAAGGGGGCAGCTTGGAACCCTTAAAGCCAATACAGCTACCCTACACCTCTTTCTTGGAGAACCTAAAGAGAAACCAGGTGCATTGGTAATTTTTATGGAGATAGAGCACCTGCATTCAGTGATTGGAAACCTTTTTTTTACCAGTTGAGTTGATCTGTTTTCCCTACAGGAGGACAGCCTTGTGATTTTTTTTGGTAGCCAGAGACAACAGTTTGAAGTCCTCATTCAAATGCCAGTTTTGGGCCTCCCATACCTTCCCATCCCTATCCAAGTGTATACACCTAATTAACCAAAAACAAAACAAAGAACCCTGGGCTGGTTTTTGACTACTGAGTGAATGCCGGAAAATTCCTGCTTCCTGGCTGTGAATGTTAGAGAGAACCAGAAAATCCTGGGGCTCCTAAGGGGGTAGCACTAGAGTTGGGGGGTAGGGGAGAAGCAGAGACTGTGCACATCAGCTGGAGGGGGGGGGGGTTACAATGTGCACAACAGCTGCAGGCTGTATGAAGACTTGTAGCAAGCTGCATGTGGTCCACGGCCATAGTTTGGAGACCCCTGAGCTAAGGGAAAGTTGCAAAGTAAACAATGTTTTTGCCTTAAAGGGTAACTCCAAAAAAATATCCAAAATATAGCAAATTAAAAAAAATAATAGCATATGCAATTTCTACACAAGTCATTTTATAATTTAACCACTTCAATACTGGGCAATCCTGTTTTCTCCTTCACTGATGGGCACTGATCGGGCTGCACTGATGGGCACTGATAAGGCGGCACTGATGGGCACTGATGAGGTGGCACCAATGAGGTGGCACTGATGGGCACTGATGATGGGCACTAATATGCGGCACTGATGGGACACTGATAGGCAGCACTGATGGGCACTGATAGGTGGCGCTGATATGCAGCACTGATGGATACACATAGGTGGCACTGATGGATACACATAGGTGGCACTGATGGGCACTGAAAGGCGGCACAGATGGGCACTGATGAGTGGCACTGATGTACACTAATAGATGGTACTGATGGATGCCAATTAGTGCCAAACAATAATGTCTGCCAATCAGTGGTGACCATTGTGGGCACTGATTGGCATTCATTGTGGGCACTGATTGGCATCCCTGGTGGTCTAGGGTGGCATACCTGGTGGTGACATCCCTGGTGGTTCCGGGGGGGGGGGTCCCTGGTGGTCCAGTGTGGGCATCCTCAGGGGGGCTGCGCTGATAATCAATCAGCACATACCCCCCTGCCAGAGGAGCAGCAGATCGTCTCTTCTCTACTCTACTCTGACAGACGTGAGTGCGGAAAAGCCGATCAATGGCTTTTCCTGTTTACATCATGATCAGCCGTGATTGGACACGCTGATCACGTGGTAAAGAGTCTCCGTCAGAGACTGTTTACCTAGATCGGTGTTGCAGGGTGTCAGACTGACACACCGCAACAATGATCGCCGTGATGCCCGTCCCTGGGGCCACGCAGTGGCTTGATATCCTGGCGACGTCACAAGACGTCCGGTCAGGATATCGAAACCACTTTGCCGCCGTCATTTTTCTATATGGCGGGCGGCAAGTGGTTAATGTTATTAAAAAATGACCTTTCCTTTTCAATTTGCAGTCACTATTTTCTGTAAAATTCAATGCAATATGGCAACCTGGAGGCGTTCTGTACACAGTTGGTGTACAGAACAACCCCCAGATATGTAATTTCCTGCTTATGTGATTGGCTTACTGATTTCCCCAGAAGTTTGCACAAAGTCAGATTTTAGACACCCCCTGCAATAGAAATTTCAGTTTTGATGAGATACTCCCTTTGACAGACAAGACTGGGACAGGGACATTTGGAGGGGACTAGGGGCAAGCACTGATTATGACCCAGTCAGAGCATGGTAAAGAGCTCAGTTTAGCCTCTGATGCCATGGAGAGAGCAGATCATCCTCTAATAATGGACAACAACGTGAGGAACGCTGAGAGCGAGGCTTGGATTAATTTTCCAAATAAGGACAATAAATCTTCCCTTCTGGAGTGTATGGAAAGGTGTAATATTAATCTTGTACAGGTCAATGGTCCCCTGCCGCTGCTTTGGGTCCCTCCCCATGCCGAGTGTCCCCATAGCAAGCCACTTGTTATGGGGGGCACTCGTGTGTGCTTGCTCCTGAGCCCAGCTCTCTGTGTCCATACGACACAGAGAAAGTATTTCAGCCCCGCCCCATGCTCCCTCCTCACTGGCTGTAATTGACAGCAGAAGGAGCCAATGGCACCTCAACTTTAAGCCCATGCCACCTGCTGTAGAGCAATTGCCATACCTTCACTGAAGACAAAGTCACTCTTAATGTCAAATGGCTGTATGTGGACCTCAGACAGGAACAGGACCACCGTCTTCTTCTGGTCACTGGAGATCAGGCTGAGCTTCTCTGGAGCCTCACATTCATAGGACATCCCAACTGGTGTGGCCATAAGGGACAGGTGATGACTAGTAGCCGTTTGCTTTCCAGCTGAAACATTGACACAGCAGAATAGCATGTAAGTTTAAAAATAAATTATGTTATGCCTTAAGCTTTAAAATGAAAAAAAAATAAAAAATTGAACGATATTGATTTATGGAGGAAGATGAGATATCTATAATATGCATGTAAAATGTTACAAAAGGGTATGTGTTGCTTTTAAATATTATTTTGTTTCGTGCATTTATTTAAGATTATATCAAAAATGCCTATGGTGTAAATTCATATAACAAAATGCTTTATTTAGCAGTGGCATGGGTCCCAGAGAGGGCCCCAGATGGGAAAGCCAGGGGCAGAGCGACAAGGACTGCATTGTGCACAGCAGTATTGGGTGAACATCTGTTGGTGACACGTCAGCAGCCAACCGCACCAAATGACTCAGCTACTGACTGCGGCTATAAGGCTCCTCTCCCGTAAACATCCATTTACTTCTGGTGGTGATAATACTGTAATTGTGGGGTTTTTCCAATTACACTGTCCCCTTTCCTTAGTAGAGGCCTCGGAGTAAGAATCTGAGGCTGCATGCATACTGCATAGGATACAATAAAGAGGACCACTGCGGCATGGTTTTGGCCGGAGGGGGAGGGGAGGGGATTGGGGGTGCAGGAACTAGTGATTGTGTAGGATAACAGTCTATGAGGACCACACGTACATGCCGTAGTCTTGAACATACTCACGTCTTGCTCCAGTTTTGAAATTTGTGCGTTCTGAGGGATCATACAAAAATTGAACTTTGCTCATTTTCCAACTCCCTCCGGTGGACTTTGTGAAGTCCTGACCATCCTAGGAATAAAATTGATATTTCTAAGCAAGCACTTGCTCCATTGATTTTAAATGCAAACATTGGCTGAGCTACTGATTTTAATGAAAGCATTGATTGAACTATTGATTGAGATGCAAGCACTGGATGAACTATTGATTCTAATGAAAGCATTGGTTGAACCATTGACAAAAATGCAAGCATTGGCTGAACCTTTCCTTCTAATGAAAGCATTGGTTGGACCATTGGTTGCAATGGAAGCATCGGCTCAACTATTGATTTAAATGAAAGCATTGTTTGAACTACTGATTAAAATGCAAACATTGGCCGAACAATTGATTTTAAGTAAGGCATTGGTTGGACCATTGGTTGAAATGCAAGCATTGGCCGAACTATTCATTTAAATGAAAGCATTGATTGAACTATTGATTAAAATGAAAGCGTTGGTTGAACCATTGATAAAAATGCAAGCATTGGCTGAACCTTTGATTCTAATGAAAGCATTGGTTGGACCATTGGTTGAAATGCAAGCATCAGCTCAATTATTGATTTTAATGAAAGCATTGCTTGGGCCATTGATTAAAATGCAAACATTGGCCGAACTATTGATCTTAATAGAGATATTGGTTGGACCTTTGGTTCAAACACAAGCATTGCCCGAACTATTGATTTTAAGTGAAAGCACTGATTGAGCTATTGATTAAAATGCAAGCATTGGTTGAACTATTGATTTTAATGAAAAAATTGGTTGGACCATTGTTTTTAATGCAAGCATCAGAAATCTGAATGCAGGCATTTGTTGACCTGTTGACCTATTAATACCACCCTGCATTCTTGGAATGCGACATATGGGATTTGTTTATTATAGATCATTGTTTAAAACTAGGAATGACATGGCTCTATATGTAAGCAGAGCTCATCATACTAGAGAAAGATTTCACTTTGATGATAATGCCTTGTCTTAGGCAGTTGTCATAATGAATCATGCATTGCAGTATGTCTATGTCATTAGCAGTTCGCAACATTCAATTATAGAACCTTGAGCAGCTGTAGTGTTAGTTACCTTGACAAAGAACAACTTCA
The DNA here is from genome assembly GCF_042186555.1 of Aquarana catesbeiana. NCBI lineage: Eukaryota > Metazoa > Chordata > Amphibia > Anura > Ranidae > Aquarana > Aquarana catesbeiana. The sequence goes on along the minus strand of NC_133327.1, from coordinate 675,944,543 downwards.
GCGTGTAGGCTTTGTCTAACCATGACAAATGCAGTTCAGACTCATTATTCCAGCATTTCCCTTTAATCTCAGTATCTCTGGGCAGCTGGATGATAGCTTCCACCAGATCCCACTGCAAGAGATAAGAAACCATGCGGCTGAAGAACATCATTTATCCACAGTCATTGCATAGACTAATATCAGACTATTCATTAATTGAAGTCATGTTACTACATTTGATTCTGCATTAGCAACAATCTAGCATACTGAATAAAACAAAAAGCGAAGCAGTAACTCTTAGCAATTCCAATTCCAATTGGTTTGTTTTGTTGCTCTCTGCGTATTGTCCTACTGAATAGGGCTGGATGCTTTGAAGAGAAATCACATTCTCAAGAATTTAGAATTAAGAAACACTTTTTGGTAATTCTCATAAATGTGGGCTGAATCATGAAAACTATTAAAACATTTTTAAAACATAATACTTACATCCACCTCATTGCTGGAAGGAACCTCATAGGGAACAGCTAACTTAGCTGAGAATTCAGCCATAAGACAAGTGGTCCCATTTTCTCTTATGACAAAAATGTTTTTCTCGGGATTAGTGGATAGACCTGAAAGATTCTCCACTTCTTGCTCTGCCATATTCTGACCAATAGCGCCTGTCAAATAAAGAAAGTCGATCATTTACGGTTTACATTGTCCATACTGTGCCACCAACCAAACAAACTGTCCTAAACCTATATCTGGATGCTCCTTTACCCTAGTACATGGTTCTCTTCCCCTTTGTAGGTAAGAAACCATATACATGTATTCCTTCACCTAAAGAATAATAATAATAATAATAATAATAATAATAATAATGATTGTTTTACTTACATAGAAGAAGAACCAGCACTTGTAGTCCTAGGGCTGATGCACTCCTTGTGAGATCCATGCTTGCTCAGACTTTGCAATGACCTAAGAAATACTGAAAGCCAAAAAAAAAAAAAGAAGTCTCAAGACTTGTCTCCTACAGATCACTTATCCAGTCCTGGGCACAGTTGTAATGATTAATCTGATTCAGCACTAATCTGTCAGATCCACACAGTGGAAGAGAGGCTCATTGGGTAGCTATCCAAGGTGCTGATATGCCTTATGTGGCTGGGATGTACAGAGTGCCTATGGAGCTTTGCTGTCCAATGTGCTGAAATGCCTTACCTTGATGGGGTGCCTGCAACTCTGCTGTCCAAGATACTGAAATACCTTGTGAGGATGGCTTGTATTGAGTGTCTATTGAACCCTTATGTCAGAGGTACTGAAACACCTCATGTTAATGGGTTGTATGAAGATCCAAGGTGCTGAAATCCCTTAGGCGGTTCTTCTGCATGGGGTGCTGCAGCCTTCAGCAGTCCAAAGTGCTATAAAGCCTTGTGGGGTCCGTTGCACTCTACTGTCCAAGGTGCCTTGTGTGACTCAATTGCATTTGGTGTCGGAACACCCTGCTGGTCCAAGGTTCTGAAATGCCTTATATGGCACTGTTGTACCGTATGCCTATGAAGCTCTGCTTGTCCAAGGTGCTGAAATGCCTCATGTGGCTCAGTTGCATGCAGTGCAGTAACTCTTAGTTGTCCAAGGTGAGGTGTCCGAATGCCCTAAGTGATTCTGTTGTACTTTGTGTCGGAAAACTCCTCTGTCCAAGGTTCTGCAATGCCTTATGTGGGTCGGTTGCATGGAGTGCCTATGAAGCTTTGCTTTCCAGGGTGCTGAAATGCCTTATCTTTGTTGGCTGTAGCTATGGCCGGAATACTTCGCTGTCCAAGGTGCTGAAGGGGCTGGTGTCGGTGGGTTGCATGGAGTGCCTATGGAGCTTTGCTGTCCAAGGTGCTGAAATGCCTTCTCTTTGCTGGCTGTAACACTCCGCTGTCCGAGGTTCTTATGTGGCTCTGCTGTGTGAAGTGCCTTTGAAGCTCTGCTGTCCAGGGTGCTGAATCACATTACTGCTCCACTGTGCTGTAGTGTAGAAAGGAACTCTGCTGTCCAATGGGCTGTATTGTCGGAAGAAACTCTGCTAGCCAGGATGCTGTACTGCAGGAGGGAATTCTGCTATCCACTGTGCTGTAGTAATAAGAAGGAATTCTGCTATCCACTGTGCTGTAGTGTAGGAAGGAAATCTTCTATCCACTGTGCTGTAGTATATAAAGGGATTCTGCTATTCACTGTGCTGTAATATAGAAAATAATTATGTTATCCACGGTGCTGTAGTATAGGAAGGAACTCTGCTATCCACTGTGCTGTAGTATAAGAAGGAATTCTGCTATTCACTGTGCTGTAGTGTAGGAAAGAACTATGTTATCCACTGTTCTGTAGTATGAGAAGGGATTCTGCTATACACTGTGCTGTAGTGTAGATAAGAGGTCTGCTATCCACGGTGCTATAGTATAGGATAATACTCTGCTATTCACTGTGCTGTAGTATAGGAATGAATCCTGCTATCAACTGTGCTGTAGTATAGGAAAAGGACCCTGCTATCAACTGTGCTGTAGTGTAGATAAGAGCTCTGCTATCCACTGTGTTGTAGTATAGGAAGAAACTCTGCTATTCACTGTGCTGTAGTGTAGAACTCTTCTATCCACTGTGCTGTAATGTAGGAAATAACTCTGCTATCCACTGTGCTGTAGTGTAGGAAGGAACTCTTCTATCCACTGTGCTGTAGTGTAGAACTCTGCTATCCACTGTGCTGTAGTGTAGAACTCTTCTATCCACTGTGCTGTAGTATAGGAAGGAACTCTTCTATCCACTGTGCTGTAGTGTAGGAAGGAACTCTTCTATCCACTGTGCTGTAGTATAGGAAGGAACTCTTCTATCCACTGTGCTGTAGTATAGGAAGGAACTCTTCTATCCACTGTGCTGTAGTATAGGAAGGAACTCTTCTATCCACTGTGCTGTAGTGTAGGAAAGAACTCATCCATCCAGGATGCTGCACCTCTTTCTACAGCTCTTCTACCCAAGCCACTGAAGCAGAAAGCAGACCAGGCTCCTCTCCTCTCTATCCAAGGGAACATTAAAAGAAAATCAGCATTACCAATGATTCTCCCCAAATCTATAAAGTCTCAAGCTTTGCAGAAGACTGCCATTGTTTCAGCTCAGCAATCACCCATTCAATGGGTCGTAAATGACTTTTTCAAAGCTCCAGTGACTAGGCTCAGAAAAAAAAAAGCCTGTCATATAAGATGATCTGGAATAAATGGATTAGGAGAGTGTAGAACCCTCGGGGGGTGTTTATGAAATCAGATGGTTGTGGTGGGTCTTGTATGATTCATAAGAATACTTTTTCAGCCCAGAAATGTGCAGTGCAGTGATTAGGAATTTACATTAGTAAATGATTGCGGTACCTACCTCATATTGTTCAAACACAGTCTGCGTTTATGACAAAGGGGGAAGGCGGAGGAGTGTGAAGTTACATGACGAACGCCCCCATGAAAGGGTTGCAAAGCTACACAGGCGGTGCGCTCATTCCCCCCCCCCTATATTCTTCATAAGGGGATGTGTGTGGAGTCTATAGCCTGCAACTTCTCCTGCAGCTGAGAATTAATTTATCACTCTACAGCTATCATTTAAATAACTTGCTGAAGCCTCATGATGTGACAGTCAGCAAAACTATATATTTGTGAGCATTGCAATGTATGTGTCAAGTAATTCTTCTTAGTCAGTATCAATGCATCATCTACTGTGTGAGTCACACTATGTATCAGCCTCCCTCGCCCTCTTACATTGTGTTCTATTACATATGACTACAGTATGTGCATTCTTTTTATTACATATACGACAGCATGTGCATCTTCTTATTACATATATGACAGCATGTGCACCTTCTTATTACATACACTATAGTACCAAAAGTATTGGGACACCTGCCTTTACACGCACATGAACTTTAATGGCATCCCAGTCTTAGTCCGTAGGGTTCATTATTGGGTTGGCCCACCCTTTGCAGCTATAACAGCTTCAACTCTTCTGGGAGGGCCGTCCACAAGGTTTAGGAGTGTGTCTATGGGAATGTTTGACCATTCTTCCAGAAGCGCATTTGTTAAGTCAAGCACTGATGTTGGATGAGAAGACCTGGCTTGCAGTCTCCACTTTAATATATCCCAAAGGTGTTCTATCGGGTTGAGGTCAGGCCAGTCAAGTTCCTCCACCCCACATTTGCTCATCCATGTCTTTATGGACCTGGCTTTGTGCACTGGTGCTCAGTCATGTTGGAACCATCCCCAAACTGTTCCCACAGAGTTGGGAGCATGAAATTGTCCAAAATGTCTTGGTATGCTGACGCCTTAAGAGTTCCCTTCACTGGAACTAAAGGGCCAAGCCCAACCCCTGAAAAACAACCCCCACACCATAATCCCCCCCCCCTCCACCAAATGATTTGGACCAGAGCACAAAGCAAGGTCCATAAAGACATGGATGAGCCAGTTTTGGGTGGAGGAACTTGACTGGCCTCAACCCTGCCTGTGTGTGTAAGTACTAAGATCCACTGCTATACAGTCATCAATTATGTTCTAGCATGTCAATTCATGTTGAAAGCGCGATTTTAATGAGAAATCTGTATTGAATTACATTATCACTCCGTTATACTAATATTTACTATATTTACATTTATAGAACAAAAAAATACGATTGTCCTAAATAACATTAAGCCTCTGAGGAAGGACGTCATCGTCCGAAACATGTTAGGTGTCATTTTACAGCATGTATTCTCACTAGCTTAACTTTCGAATTAAGGCAGCTAAGTTTCATGCCTATTTTGTATACTGAGCATATATTGTTAATAAATATTTTTACATGCCAATTTTTTGACACTGTAATTTTATCACTTCTGATTAATTTAATAAACATTTTTAATCTATACTTTGTCTGTCATTCAAAAAATCCAGAGGGGTTATACTGTGCTTTGAGCACTAGGTTTTTTCCTTTGTTTGACATATTGGATTGGACGGACCAAGTTTTCTGCACACACTGCCAATCCTTGCTTTATTGATGACCTCAATCCGATCGAACACCTTTGGGATGAGTTAGAGCGGAGACTGCGAGCCAGGCCTTCTCGTCCAACATCAGTGCCTGACCTCACAAATGCGCTTCTGGAAGAATGGTCAAACATTCCCATAGACACACTCCTAAATCTTGTGGACAGCCTTCCCAGAAGAGTTGAAGCTGTTATAGCTGCAAAGGGTGGGGCAACTCAATATTGAACCCTACGGACTAAGACTGGTATGCCATTAAACTTCATGTGCGTGTAAAGGCAGGTGTCCCAATACTTTTGGTGATATAGTGTTTGAATACATCATGCACAGCTTTTTATTACACATGACCACATCATGTGCACCCCTTTTTTTCAGGGTTTGCATGAAATTCCAGACAAAAATGTTTTCATGGTAGGCTGGTCATTTACACTGACCTTGAAAGCCCCCCTCCCCTCCCCCCCGCCCCTTTTCACCAGTTGTCTGTACTTAGTCCTCACTTTATAGTAGGTTTTTTTTTGTTCTGTATCATGCTGGGATTATTACAGCTTCCTCCAAAGGATGGTTCATTCTACAGTATCAGAATGCTGATATTTTTATTGTATTTTCTGCAGTAGTTTTTAGTGAATACACAATTTTTTCTTTAAATTCCCACCATTTTAATTGTTTTATTCATATGCTTTTATAGCTGAATTATTCTATATCTTTCATACTTGCTTACTATTATTATTAATATTATTATTATACAGGATTTATATAACACGCTTTACATCATGAGGGCAGACAGTACAAATACAATACAATTTAATACAGTAGGTATCGGAGAGCCCTGCTCATTAGAGCTTACAACCTAAGAGGGAAGGTCAAGAGATACGAAAGGTAATAACTGTGGGGGATGGGCTGGTGGAGAAAATAAATGTAAAGTTGTTAGGTGGGGTTGGGATAGGCTTCTCTGAAGGATTGAGTTTTCAGGGATCGTCCGAAAGTGGACAGATTGGGGTAGGGAGTTCCAGAGGATGTGAGAGACTCTGGAGAAGTCCTGGAGGAGGTGACTAGGGAGCTAGAGAGTAGGAGGTCTTGGGAGGAACGAAGAGAACGATTAGGCTGGTATTTTGAGGCTAGGTTAGTGATGCAGCCAGGGCCCGAGTTGTGGATGGCTTTGGAAGCTATTGTTAGTATCTTGAATTTAATTTGTTGGGTGAGCGGAAGCCAGTGGAGGGATTGGCAGAGAGGGGTGGCAGAAGCTGAGCGGTTTGTAAGGTGGAGGAGTTTGGCAGCAGCATTCATGATGGTCTGAAGAGGGGATTGCCTATGTAAGGGTAAGCCAATGAGGAGGGAGTTGCAGTAGTCGAGGTGAGAGAAGACCAGGGAGTGAATTACAGTAGAAGCTTTGTGGTGTCAGCGGGAAAGGGTCTTACAATATTGTTTTATTATATATACTGTATATATACACACCAGTAAGCCATACCTTTATAACCACCCACCTAATACTGTGTAGGCCCCCACTTTTGCCACCAATCCGGGTCTGACCCATCGAGGCATGGACTCCACTAGACCTCTGAAGGTACTCTGTGGTATCTGGCACCGAGCTGTCAGTAGCAGATCTTTTAAGTTGGGAGGTGAGGCCTCGATGGATCCAAATTTTTTTTCCAATACATCCCACAGATGTGACTGGTGTCTCTTCTTATAGTGCTCTGGGCTAATTGGCCTCTCACCTTACTGCTGTAAGGTAACAGCAAAAGCAAAAAATCCTGGTGAGCCTCCCTTGGCTTAGGTATTCCCAGGGTTAACTGACTGATGTATATACTGGGGGTCCCTCCCGAGTTTTTACAAACAGTAAACAGCAAAAAAACACGAGCAGCAAGCTCGTACTTCCACATCACTTCCGGTGTGCCCGTCAACCAATCCTGGCGCTTATCACCACGAGCAGCGAGCTTGTACTCCCACGTCACTTCCGGTGTGCCCGTCAACCAATCCCGGCGTGTATCACCACGAGCAGCGAGCTCATACTCCCACGTCACTTCCGGTGTGCCCGTCAACCAATCCCGGCATGTACCGTTGCGGTCAGATGACTTCATCAGGGGATCATCATGTGACTTCATCAGGGGTTGAAGTCACGTGATGATCCCCTGGTGAAGTCATGTGACTGTGACGATACGCGTCAGGATTGGTTGATGGGCACACCAGAAGTGACGTGGGAGTACAAGCTCGCTCCTCGTGTTTTTTTGCTGTTTACTGTTTGTAAAAACTCGGGAGGGACCCCCAGTATATACCATCTCTATAGAAGTTTTTCTACCTTGTGGAGCCATTTAATCCAGGACAAAAGGATATCCAGAGGGAGCCATGGTTCATCATTTGATACTATCATCAGTTGGTTAGCTGATTCTAATAGCGCAGCACGATCATTCATTTACTTTAGTTTCTTCACTTCTACGGATTTAGCTTATCTGTGTTTGCGGCTGTTAGTTATATGCATTATTTAGTAATAGCAAGAGAGCACCCTTTATTATCCCACAGATGCTTGAATGGATTGAGAGCTAGAGAATTTGGAGGCCAAGTCAACACCTCAAACTCATTGTTGTGTTCCTCAAACCGTTCTTGAACAATTTTTGCAGTGTGGCAGGGAGCATTATCCTGCTGAAAGAAGCCACTACTATCAGGGAATATTGTTTCCATGAAGGGGTGTACTTGGTCACCAAAATGTTCAGGTAGGTGGTATGTGTCAAGTAACATTCACATGAATGGCAGGAGCCATTCCAAGCAGAACATTTCCGAAAGCATCAAACTGCCTTTGCCGGCTTGCCTTCTTCCTGACCCGGTGCCATCTCTTCCTCAATTAAGCACCCGGCCATCCACATCATGTAAAAGAAAATATAATTCATTATTCATCAGACCAGGCCACTTTCCTCCATTGCTCCGTGGTCCAGTTCTGATGCACGGGTTAGCATGGGCACCCTGACCGGTCTGTGGCCACGCAGCCCCATACACAACAAACTGTGATGCCCAATTTTTCTGCTTTCAACATATGGACAAACATGTTCCCTTGCTGCCTAAAATATCCCCCTCAACTTTCAGAATCCATTGTATAACACACACAAACTCTTGCCTAAAAAAAAGAGGTTAAAGAAGAAGCTTGTTTGGCTGTACTTCCCCTGTGGATTACAGAAGTTCATTTCGTTCTGAAGTCCTGTGACCTGTTTTCAGCAGACAGAGGGCTGAAGCCCGCTGTCAGCTGACACAGTTACATAGTTACATGGTTAGTCAGGTTGAAAAAAGACACAAGTCCATCTAGTTCAACCAAAAATAAATAAATCATACAATCCCATATACTCAACAGTTGATCCAGAGGAAGGTGAAAAACCCCAGCAAAGCATGATCCAATTTGCTACAGCAGGGGAAAAAAAATCCTTCCTGATCCCCTGAGAGGCAATCGGATTTTCCCTGGATCAACTTTACCTATAAATATTGGTATCCAGTTATAATATGTACATTTAGGAAAGAATCCAGGCCTTTTTAAAGCAATCTACTGAGCTGGCCAGAACCACCTCTGGAGGGAGTCTATTCCACATTCTCACAGCTCTTACTGTGAAGAAACCTTTCCGTATTTGGAGATGGAAATCTGTTTTCCTCTAGACCTAAAGAGTGCCCCCTTGTCCTCTGTGATGACCTTAAAGTGAAAAACTCAACACTAAGTTCACTATATGGACCCCTTATATATTCATACATGGTGATCATATCCCCCCTTAATCTCCTCTTCCCAAGAGAGAATAAATTCAGTTCCTCTAATCTTTCCTCATAGCTGAGCTCCTCCATGTCTCTTATCAGTTTGGTCGGCTGACATCACAGAGCCGGATCCGCCCACATGCCTGGACCACCAACCACCTCAGCCTCTCAGTGAGCTGCTGAGAGCCTGAGTGGGCCGTTCCCGCTCCTCCAATGAGAAGGGGGGTGCAGAGCGAAGAGCCAGTGAGTGACAGGGAGCCCTGAGAACGGAGTGATCTGTGGTGTTTGATCACTTGGTTCTCAGTGTTATGCCGCGTACACACGGTCGGACTTTTCGTCTACAAAAGTCCAACGGACGCCGATGGACTAAAGCTGGCTGACAATCCGATCGTGTGTGGGCTTCCCCGGACTTTCAGCGGACTTTTCCAGCCGCAAATCTGACGGACTTTAGATTTGAAACATGCTTCAAATCTTTACGTCATAACTACGCCGGACCCAGAAATCCGCTCGTCTGTGTGCTAGTCCGACGGACAAAAACCCACGCTAGGGCAGCTATTGGCTACTGGCTATCAACTTCCTTATTTTAGTCCGGTGTACGTCATCACGTACGAATCCGTCGGACTTTTGTGTGATTGTATGTAGGCAAGTTCGTTCGTAAGAAAGTCTGCCGCAAGTCCGCCAAAAGTCTGACAAAAGTCCGTCGAAAGTCAGACTTTTGTAGCCGAAAAGTCCGACTGTGTGTACGCGGCATTAGAGCCGGCGGGGAACAGATGCAGCATTGGACTGTTACTTCATTCACCTAGGTAAGTATGAATCTGCACAAAACTAGACATGTGTACTACCAAAAAATGTGTTTTTTTTTTTTTTTTCCATTTCATTTGTTTTTTGCTTTTTTTTTTCATTTATCAGATCATTCGTTCTGCTTGGCTTTCGTTACTTCAGATCATCTGTAACTTCGGATGCATTTGTATTCGTTCCATTCCATTTGCTTGTATCCGGCATTCATTACATCGGATAATTCGTAACTTCGGATGCATTCGTATTCGTTACGTTCACTCACAGTTAGCCAAATTTGAAAGGAAATTCCAATACCTATAATTTAATAGTTTATAATTATTATTATAGTTTTTTATTATTACTATTATTATTATTATTAATAATAATAAATAATAATAATAGTAAAAAAGCTATAATAATAGTTAATCATTTAATTATAATAGAAAATACAAAAAACAAAATTATCCGAGTGTAATTGATTAATTGATTCGTTAAACTCATAGGTTGAATTTTTCGTTCTTTCGGATTTTCGGATTTACGGATTTTCGTTCTTATTTTCAGATTTTCGTTCAATCTGACAATTCGTTTTCGTATGCATTTGTCAAAAGAGCCTTTCGTTCATTCGGAGGCTTCCGAATGAACAGATATGCCGAATTTAGTCCGAAAACGAATTCGTAACGAAACAAATTGCACATGTCTGTCCAAAACAGTCCTCGCAGTTCCATAGTACAGGTTACCTTTAAAGTGTTTGTTAACTCAAATATTATATTCACTGCCAGTCTATTATAGGCTGGCATACCACACTATCCAAGTCCTTTGTAAAAATGAGCTTTGTAAATACCTCTTTAGAGCTGTCTTCAGGCTGGTCACGTGACTCGTGGCCGCTTTACAGCTTTGAGTCATTGCTTCTGTGGGAGGGGACGTGATCTGCTTCTGACATCAGCCAGGGAGATCACGTGACCTCCCGCAGAAACAATGTCTTGGAGCTGTAAAGTGGCCATGAGTCATGTGACTGGCCTGAAGACAGCTCTAAAGAGGTATTTACAAAGCTCATTTTTACAAAGGACTTGGATAGTGTGGTATGCCAGCCTCTAATAGAGGGCAGTGACCAATGTAGGGTTTTTATTTGTAATAGTAGTGGTGGGGGGGGGAGACAGAGAGGGCACTGACAGGCAGGAAGGAGGGGGTGAGGGGGGAGAGAGGAGAGCAGAGCAGGGCAGTGTATGACGGAGGGACGTACTTTGACCACGGTGGTCAGGGCTCAGCAGCCCTGGTTATCGTGGTCAGTATAGAGAGGGCATACAGGAAGTGGCAGGTTCAGCACTGTACTGTGTAATCTGCTTTCATCGTTTGCCAACCAGCCATCGCAGTTTTACTGTGGCAGAATGGCACGGCTGGGCAAAACGATCTTATGTTACGTCGCTTCACCTTTTGGCCACTAGGGGCAGCGTGTGCCCAACCCCGGTGCGAGTGTCCCACGATCGCTCGTGACAGAGCGAGAACCGAGATCTGTGTGTGTAAACACACAGATCCCGGTTCTTTCAGGGGAGAGGAGACAGATCGAGTGTTCATACTATGTATGAACCTCGATCTCTGTCTCCTCCTAGTGAGTCCCATCCCCTCTACAGTTAGAAACACACCTAGGGAACACAGTTAACCCCTTGATCGCCCCCTAGTGTTAACCCCTTCACTGCCAGTGTCATTTACACAGTAATCAGTGCATTTTTATAGTACTGATCGCTGTATAATTGTCAATGGTTTCAAAAATGTGTCAAAAGTATCCGATATGTCCGCCATAATGTCGCAGTCATGATAAAAATCACAGATCGCCAATACTACTAGTAAAAAAAATAATAATAAAAGTGCCATAAATCTATACCCTATTTTGTAGATGCTATAACTCTTTCTCAAACCAATCAATATACGCTTATTGCAAATTTTTTTTTTACCAAAAATATGTAGAAGAATACATATTGGCCTAAACTGAGGAAAAAAAATTGTTTTTTTGATAAAAAATGTGGAATATTTATTATAGCAAAAATTAAAAGATATTGTGTTTTTTTTTTCAAAATCGTCGCTCCTCTTTTGTTTATAGTGCAAAAAATAAAAACAGCAGAGATGATCAAATACCACCAAAAGTTCTATTTGTGGGAAAAAAAAAAGACGTCAATTTTGTTTGGGTACAACAGCGCACGACCGCGCAATTGTCAATTAAAGCAACGCAGTGCCGAATCACAAAAAATGGCCTGGTCATTCAGCAGCCAAATCTTCCGGGGCTGAAGTGTTTAAGGGACCAGAATCTGAATTTTTTTTTTGGGGGGTTAACAAACGCTTTAACGTTTTACTGAGTAATTCTGAATCTGCTGTTGGTTTTGCAAATGTATTTATGTATGCATTTATTTATGCTGATGTCTGTGTTTTAGTATGAGCAGCAAAAAAAAAGGTGTGCTGTAATCAGTGGAGCCTCCAGATTGTCGCTGTGACAAGGACTACATAACAATGACTTAATTGTTCGGAGTTAATTGTTTTGTGTATCTCATCGTGCACAGCTATGCTTTGCTTTGATCTGAGTAATCAATATCCAATGGTCATCAAGTTGTAATGTAGTCTGTTATTTCTTTCTAAAACATTGTTCTCTCTATGAAATTCGGTGTTCCTTTTGTTTTTTCAGATCTTTGAAAGGCCCAATAAAGGCCCAGTGTGAGTGAATGGACATGGAATGCAGAGAAAGTGTTGGGTCCTTATGAAAGATAACTAAAGAAGTGTATCTTGTGTGACACAGACATTGAGTCTAATTCACAAAGCCCCTGCAATCGGCTGTTTCCAATATTTACAATCAGGGTGGTAGATAAGGGGGTACCACCACTCCTCCCGTATGGGGCCCAGGTCATCGGGGGGGCCCAGGCAACAGGGTGAATTGGATGCGGGCTACAGCAAGGGGGGCAATTTCTGGAACCAATCCCCTGTATGTCTCTCTCCGCAGCAGCTAAAAGCCGGCTTCTTCTCTTCTCCCTCCCGTTGGCTCAGCTGCTGCAGAGAGAGCCATACAAAGGATCGGTTCTAGTAATTGCCCCCACCACATCACCCTTCCTATGCACCATAGGTTTCCCCCTGCTGCCCAGGCCTCCCGGTGTCCCCGCCCCCCCCCCCCCACCGCAGCGGTTCTGGCTTCCCTCCTCCTCTTCCTGCTGGCAGCTGCAAGCACACAATATGATCCTTTCAAGATTGAGAGTGGGGAAAGAGAGAGGTAAATATGTCAAATTTACCAGTCCCTTCCTTTCTTGAATGAACACAATGAGTGATCGGTACCGATCGCTCACTGTGTTCATTCACAGCTGAAGCATTGGTTGTATGCCCCCCTGTCAGGTTGTCTGTATGGGGCCTGTGTCAGGTTGTCTGTATGGGGTCCGTGCCAGGTTGTATGGGGCCCGTGTCAGGTTGTCTGTATGGAGTAGCATGTCAGGTTTTCTGTATGGGGCCCGTGTCAGGTTGTCTGTATGGAGTAGCGTGTCAGGTTGTCTGTATGGGGCCCGTGTCAGGTTTTCTGTATGGGGCCCGTGTCAGGTTTTCTGTATGGGGCCCGTGTCAGGCTGTCTGTATGGGGCCCATGTCAGGTTGTCTGTATGGAGTAGCGTGTCAGGTTTTCTGTATGGGGCCCGTGTCAGGTTGTCTGTATGGGGCCCGTGTCAGGTTGTCTGTATGGGGCCCGTGTCAGGTTGTCTGTACAGAGTAGCGTGTCAGGTTGTCTGTATGGGGTCCATGTCAGGTTGTCTGTATGGGGCCCGTGTCAGGTTGTCTGTATGGGGCCCGTGTCAGGTTGTCTGTATGGGGCCCGTGTCAGGTTGTCTGTATAGAGTAGCGTGACAGATTGTCTGTATGGGGTCCATGTCAGGTTGTCTGTATGGGGTCCGTGTCAGGTTGTCTGTATGAGTCCGTGTCAGGTTTTCTGTATGGGGCCCGTGTCAGGTTTTCTGTATGGGGCCTGTGTCAGGTTTTCTGTATGGGGCCCGTGTCAGGTTTTCTGTATGGGGTCCGTGTCAGGTTGTCTGTATGGGGTCCGTGTCAGGTTGTCTGTATGGGGTCCGTGTCAGGTTGTCTGTATGGGGCCCGTGTCAGGTTTTCTGTATGGGGCCCGTGTCAGGTTGTCTGTATAGGGCCCGTGTCAGGTTTTCTGTATGGGGCCCGTGTCAGGTTGTCTGTATGGGCCCGTGTCAGGTTGTCTGTATGGGGCCCGTGCCAGGTTGTCTGTATGGGGCCCGTGTCAGGTTGTCTGTATGGGGCCCGTGCCAGGTTGTCTGTATGGGGCCCGTGTCAGGATGTCTGTATGGGGCCCGTGTCAGGATGTCTGTATGGGGCCCGTGTCAGGTTGTCTGTATGGAGTAGCGTGTCAGGTTTTCTGTATGGGGCCCGTGTCAGGATGTCTGTATGGGGCCCGTGTCAGGATGTCTGTATGGGGCCCGTGTCAGGTTTTCTGTATGGGGCCCGTGTCAGGTTGTCTGTATGGGGTTTTACAATACCGATGCACCAAAAGCATTCATTAATAATGGACAAAGACAATGAATTGTCAATTTGGAAGAATGCTAAAGCTGACCATAGTCGGTTTGAATTTTGGCCCCTTCAGCAGGAACTGCCCAAGATTCGAACCATGTATGGGCAGGCTGAATGTACCCAATCGATCGATCAACTTGGGTTTCACCAGCTTGCCGGATCTTACACGCAATTATTGCTAGGGCCTGTTGACTAGCAATAATCACTGTGTTCTCCCAGCGGGGACGGCTTCCCCCGCTCCCCTGCCGGGAGAACACATGGGAGGGATTCCCCCATCAACACTGCCTATGTTAATGGGGGGGAAATTCAGCGATTTTCTTTTCTGCAAACCTCTTGTTTCTCTAAGATGTAAGTACTTATCTACCATTAATAAAGGATTTTTTGTAATTATATAACATTATTGTGGATTCTTTTGACTTGTCTTAAAAGGAGGATTGGAGGATGATTTTACAGGAATACTTATGCTTCCCACCCGATGTGTCATATTGGCCCAGTAGACATGTGCACTGCCGAAAAATGTGTTCGTTTTTGCTTCACGGTTTTTTTTTTCGGGTTTTTCAGGTAATTTGTTATGGTCGCAATTCCTAAATGCAAAAATTCGTAAATTTGTAAATTCAAAAATTCATAAATAAGAAAATTCAAAGGAAATTCGAAAATCCGAAAATAAGAAAGAAAATCCGAAACTTCAAAAGACTAACTAACTAAGAATAACTAATTATTAAATTATAGGTATTGAAATTTCCTTTGAAATGTGGCTGTTAGCGAACTTAACAAATTAGAATTTATTTTTATTATTATTTTTATTAATTTGTTACGTTCCATTCGTTAATTCAGGATAATTCGTAACTTTGGATAAATTCGTATTCGTTACGTTCACTAACAGCCAAATTTGAATGGAAATTCCAATACCTATAATTTAATAGTTAGTTATTATTAGTTAGTTACTCTTTTTTATGTACATTTTTGAAGAGGGCATCAGAATGGAATATACAGTAACTGAGATGAAGTTCTGGTCTCCTTCAAACAAGCTAACTCCTTATGTTGTATTTCCATTAAAGGACACAGCAAGGTGCCTCATTTAAAATTCCTTTAGTCCACAATGACTGGTGACAGAACATTAGGCTGCACATAGTGTCCCAGATCAGCATCCTAAATCTAGCAGCAAGCTCAAAAATGCTGAAGAGAGATCATTATCAAACCTGCAAAATGGGTTCTGCCTGTTGTGGTCAGGGCTGGTGCTAGACTATTTTGTGCCCTGGGCAAGACCAGCTACTTGCACCCTCCCCCCCAAAAAAATAAATAAATAAATCAAACTAAATGATCTATTATAAGCATAAATGGGGGAGGGCAACCTGTTAGTCTGTCACAGTGTTTTTTATTTCTATTTCATTTATTTTTTATGGTACATTTCTTTATTATTTCACTGTGTGCTATTATAAAAAAAATATAATGACATAACAACACCAAAGAGAGAGAGAGAGAGATGGGAGGGAGAGAGAGAGAGAGAGAGATGGGAGATGGGTGAGAGGGGGGTGAGAGAGAGGTGGGAGAGAGGGGGTGAGAGAGAGAGATGGGAGGTGGGAGAGAGGGGGTGAGTGGGGGGGTGAGAGAGAGATGGGAGAGAGGGGGTAAGAAAGGGGGAGGGTGAGTGAGAGAGATGGGAGAGAGGGGGTGAGAGAGAGAGATGGGAGGTGGAAGAGAGGGGGGTGAGAGATAGAGAGATGGGAGGTGGGAGAGAGGGGGGTGAGAGAGAGAGATGGGAGGTGGGGGTGAGAGAGAGAGATGGGAGGTGGGAGAGAGGGGGGGTGAGAGAGAGATGGGAGAGAGGGGGGTGAGAGAGAGAGAGATGGGAGGTGGGAGAGAGGGGGGTGAGAGAGAGATGGGAGGTGGGAGAGAGAGAGATGGGAGGTGGGAGAGGGGGGTGAGAGGGGGGGTGAGAGAGAGATGGGAGAGAGGGGGGTGAGAGAGAGATGGGAGGTGGGAGGTGAGAGAGAGAGAGATGGGAGGTGGGAGAGGGGGGGGTGAGAGAGAGATGGGAGAGAGGGGGGTGAGAGATGGGAGGTGGGAGAGAGGGGGGTGAGAGAGAGATGGGAGGTGGGAGAGAGGGAGGTGAGAGAGAGAGAGATGGGAGAGGGGGGTGAGAGAGAGAGATGGGAGGTGGGAGAGAGGGGCAAGTTCTGGGAGGCGCTGCCGTGCCAGGGATGCTGCTCGCCCCCCCCCACACACACACTACGCCACTGCAGCGGAATGTTAGGAAGCTGGCGAAGAGTAGGGAAACCAGTGGCCGTGGCTGTGCCCTAGGTGGCGGTTTGCCCTAGGCGGCTGCTTAGTTTGCCTAGCCGTAGAGCCGGCCCTGGTTGTGATCTTACCATCTGGTATGGTAAAACTCAATTGGTCACACCTTGGGTTTCAGCAGATGACACTCCTTGACTGTAGTGATGTATGATGTTGTCACTCCTTGACTGTAGCAGGGGTCCTTGCCTAATTCAGTGGTATTAGCTTGGTGGTGTTAACATGATGCTGTTTTCGGTTCCTTCCTGACACATTCAGTGGTAATTCCTTGCTCCTAGTGAAGGTCACTTCCTGGTTGAAGCTGTGTGCAGTGGCTGGATTCAGTGGTGGTCACTCACTGGCCCCTGGGTTGTACATTTCCTTAGTCCAGTGTTGGTCATTTCTCAGGTCTAGAGTTAAGCATTCATTAGTGATAGTGGAAGCCACTGTGTTCAGGGCTAATTAGACCTTTTGTCTAGTGGTGGTTATTTCTTGATTATAGTGGTGGTCAGACCTTGGGTCTTGTGTTCAGCAGTCACTAGATGCAGCAGTTGTTATTCCTTGACTGGCAATTAGAGGGCCTATTGTTTTCCAATTTCTGGCTGTATACAGTGGTGGCCATTCACTGGCTGGTGATTTGTATACTTCCTGAGTTTAGTGGCGGTCATTTTCTGGGTCTAGCGTTAATCATTCATTGGCTATAGTGGTAGTCAATGTGTTCAGGGGTAATTCGACCTTTAGCATATTGGTGGTCATTTCTTGATAGCAGTGGTGGTCAGACCTTGGGTCTTGTGGTCAGCAGTCACTGGCTGCAGCAGTGGTCAGTCCTTGACTGGCAACTAGAGAGTCTAGTGGTTTCCATTTTCTGGCTGGATGCAGACAACCACCTTGATGAAATTAACCTCACATCAAAAGCCTTCCTTCACATCAGAGGTTCTCCCATCACATCAGAGGTCCCCATAACATCAGAGACCTCCTTTACATCAAAGGTTCCCCATCACATCAGAGGCCCCTTCATATCAGAGGCCCCCATCACGTCAGAGAGAAAGAATGATATGGTCCAAGGCACCATAAGCAATTGGCCTCATCCCAAATTCTAATAAAAAGAGAGAAAGTTTGGTCGGCGGGACTTTAAATGAGTCCAATCACTATATAGAGTAAGCATGTGGGATATAAAACACAGTATTGCTTTTATGGGTTCCAACAAAAAGGGGGGGAATTTTTAGGGACTTTGAATGAGAGATGTAAACCAAAGAGCAGTCTTAGCAAAGAACATTTATTATACCTTGTGAAATCATGTACAGCATACTACTGAATGACACAGAAGTGTTGGCTCACTGTCACCTATATTTGCACATGGACCTTGGGGAATCTACGGTGCTCCCTGCTTGTCCACGTGTCTCTACCTCAGCTCCCATGCCAGACCTTTCTAACAGCTCTGATCCTCTGTTCACATCTGTGCAGTTGACGTGAGTATTTATAGGGATGTTCATCCTGTCTCTTACACCCATTACTTATTCCTATTATTCAGCTACAATATTATACCATATGGTTATGTTTCTTTATAGATCACCATTGCATTCGCCCCTGAAGAGTTGGTATACCCCAACGAAACACGTCGGGCTTACATAGATGCATGATGTCCATACAGATGATTTTATGTCTCTATTGTTTTACTCTAGATTTTCCAACACCGTCCAGCCCTTCCAGTTGCCCATGTTGTGCAGGACTTGTCTTTACCCCATGATATGCCAAGTACCATGGCGTCAATATTTATATGTGGTTTTTAGCATGCCTTGCGTTTATGCGATTCTGCTTATGCTTTTTTTGTGTCATTCAGTATGCTGTACATGATTTCACAAGGTATAATAAATGTTCTTGCTCTTTGGTATACATCTCTCATTCAAAGTCCCTAAACCTTCCCCCCCTTTTTGTTGGAACCCATAAAAGCAATACTGTGTTTTATATCCCACATACTTACTCTAATAGTAATAGTTGCCTCTATATATCAGAGGCTCCCATCACATTAGAGACCCCCTTCACATCAAAGGTCCCCATCGCATCAAGGGCTTCCTTCATATCAGAGTTGCCTCTATACATCAGAGGCCCCCATCACATCAGTGGTCCGTCCATTACACCAGAGGCCCAATTCACGTAAGAGGTCACGATCATATCAAAGGCTACCTTCACAACAGAGGCAGCACATCACATGAGAGACCCCATCACGCCAGAGGTCCCCTTCACATCAGAGGCTTCCTTCATATCCGAGACCCCCTTCACATCAAAGGCTTCCTTCACACCAGAGGCCACTTTCATGTCAGAAGCCCCCTATCATGTCAAAGACCCCCATCACATCAGAGACCCTCTTCATATCAGAGGCCCCCCTTCACATCAGAGGTGCCCCATCACGTAAGAGGCCCCCCTTCACATTAGTGGTCTCCCATCATGTCAGAGCCCTCCTATCACTTCAGAGTTGGCCCTATACATCAGAGGCCACCCTCACATCAGAGGTTTTACAACAGAGGCCCCTCATGTCAGAAACCCCTTCACATCAGAGACCCCCTTCACATCAGAGGCACCCTTCACATCAGAGCCCCCTTCACATCAGAGACCCCCTTCACATCAGAGGGTACCTTCACATCAGAGGCCCCCATCACATCAAAGACCCATGTCACATCAGAGGCACCCCATTATGTCAGAGACCTCCCATCACATCAGAGTTACCCTTATACATCAATGTCCCCCATCACATTAGAGGTCCCCTCATCACAGCAGAGGCCAAAGTCACATCAGAGGCCACCCTCACATCAGAGGCCCCCATCACATCAGAGGCCAACCTCACATCAGAGGACCCCATCACATCAGATTTGCCCGATATATCATAGGCCTCCCATCATATCAGAGTTGCCCCTATTCATTAAAGGCCTCCTATACATGAGTTCCCTCATCACATCAAAGTCCCCAATCACAGAGCCTCCCAATCACATGGTGTCTTCTTCACATCAGAGCCCTACCTTTTGGCTTCAGCAATACAGTAGAGGGTGGAAGGATGGGGATGTCTGAAGGTGCAGGAAAGACAGCCGCCATCTGCTTAACAAATGATGTCACGCGTCTTGCTCCTAGAGCATCATTGGTTGTTATGGTGCTGGTGGCCAGCTGATAAAAGGCAAACTGGGACCCGTGCTCATGGCACTCCAGGGGAACCCAAATGGCACCCAAGTGGAACGCAAACAGCACCCAAGGGGAACCCAAACAGCACCCAAGGGTCCTGTGACACACTTTTTGGGAAATACTGTTCTAGACAACTGGACTTTTTAGCCATGAAAACGATACACTTCCAGTATGGCTACATTTAACAGACACTTTTTTTTTCCTTTGCTGCCTCATGCTTCGAGTAATTACACCAACCTGATAATACTAGTGGTGTTGTAGGTGCCCTGTATAACAATATATTCTTCTACAGTCAAAATTCTATCTTTCCCAATGAGCACTTAGAAGGTCCAGTAATGAATTGTTCATGGATCCTCCTCAGCAAGCCAGACACCGTGTGAAAAATGTGGGCTGGCCTCGCTTCTGAACATTTGTATGGGGGGGGGGGGGGGGGGGGGTGCAGGTAGCGAGGCTTTAGAAACCAATGAGGCAGAGTAAGTTGAGAGTAAATGTGACAGTCGGCAGCCTCTGCTGGAGAAAGAGGAAGATGCTGAGGCGGGAAAGAGGAACGAGAGTGCAGAATAATGAAGACACAAGGAGAGCAGAGGGAGCTTTTACTACACCATGATGGCTGCTATGGGAAATACCTGATTCCGATTACTAGATTTTACTATCAAGGCTGAGCTATAACATGGAACAAAGACTTCACAAGACAAGAAGAGGGTCCAGGACCATCACAAGGGACCTTCCAAGACACAAATCAAAGCTGAAGACCTCAACTTCTTCCTGCATGAGGAGCATTTGAATCACTATCATCACAACTTTATTTTATTGATGTATTTTTTTTATGTGACTACTGCTTCAGGTATGAAAATCAAACTAACTTTCCTCCTTCTTACCCTTTTATTTTATTCTATTTTTTTACTCTTAAACATTTTTGTTTACTTGGTTGAAACATATATACTGCAATTTAAAGAAGTTGTGTTTGATACATATTTTTTTATGTGACTATTTTATTCCATTTGTAAAGGGTTACAAATGTAAAATTATTATTATTTTTTTTTTTCATGTGCCTCAGCATATGTTTTTTAAAGTGCACTTTGTGTATTTATGATTTTGTGAATCTAAATAAAATTATTGAACCAGAAAAATCAAACTAACTATTCATGTTCTTTTCCCTAAAAGACTATTGTAATGAGCAAAATCTCTTCAGGTATTTCTGTCAGCTGGTATACAGAAAATTGTGCAGAAATACACATAGAAACATAAAAGAATGACATCAGAAAAAAAAACAAAAGTGGTCCATCAAGTCTGCCCACATTTTCATATATATATGTATATATATATATATATATATATATTTTTTTTTTAATTTATTTATTTAGAAAACAATCTCTCTCTCTCCCTCTAGATCTATGTTTGTCCCAACAGACATCTCCATAATGAAAATCACTGATATTGATAACAATCCTAACAAAGGGTTAAGAAACCCCACGGGGGGGGAGGGGTGCTGAGAAGCTAATGTGGGCCCTTCCAAGAGATTTAGAATTGGCCATCAGCGACTCCGTATTAATTAATATTAATCTTCTTTTTTTTTTTTCTTTTTCTTTTTTTCTCTCTTCTTAACAAGGTTCAAGACAATTAGCACTTTATCAGTTGAAATTTTACATTTTAGGTTTTGTCATAAAAGTTAATATTTAATTTACTTTCAAATATGAAAAAAATTGTATATATTTTAAAATAAAAAATAAAATAAATAGGTGAACTTACAAAATCACATCTTTAAAGTGAAGGTATATACTATTCTTTAGAACTTCTAATTAAATAAGTTAGAAAAAAAGTTCTTGTTCATTTGTCAATTCACTAATTAAAGTAATATGCTTCCCCTGAATTTACACTGTGTCCATACATCATTGTGGCATGTTAAATTTGTGGTCACATTTAATACTGTCTAGTGTCCAAGTGCTGAGCAGTGGGGTTTGGTTCAAACTTGGGTTCGGACTGAACTGCAGCTCATCCATACAGAGCAGTGTTCACAGTTTTTGACCTGAAGCAGCTTTCTTCTACAAACTTTGAGGTTTAAATGACTGATTTTCCACTGCCAATTTATTGGCATCGGCAGAATGAATGTAGAAAGTAAAAGGAAATTAGACATTGTTTTCTTTGTGCTCTACAACTTCATATGTGACGTATTAAACTGTGCGCTCATTGAGTAAGCAGCTTTGTATTTTGGCCTACACAGTATTTGTACTGGATAAAAACAGTGCTGGATGCTCCGTTGCTCACATTATATATGTATATATATATATATATATATATATATATATATATATGTATATATATATATATATATATATATATATATATATATATTTATTTATTTATTTATTAGTATTACTTCATTGTTATTATTATGTATTTATTTATTTATACAGGATTTACATGATGCTAACAGTTTGTGCAGCGTTTTACAACATGGGGGCAGACAGTACAGTTACAATACAATTCAATACAGGAGGAATAAGAGGGCCCTGCAGATTTGCGCTTATAATCTATTATTATTATATTTATTTTTACATTATTATTATTATTATTATTAATATTATACAGGATTTATTTTATTTGCGCAGCACTTTACAACATGAGGACAGACAGTACAGTTGCAATGCAATCCAATAAAGGAGGAATTAGAGGGCCCTGCTCGTTAGAGCTTGCAATCTATGATTATTGTATTTATTTATGTCTTATTATTACTTTATTATTATTATTATTTTTATACAGGATTTATATGGAACCAACAGTTTGCACAGCACTTTACAACATGAGGACAGACAGTACAGTTGCAATACAATTCAATACAGAAGGAATCAGAGGGCCCTGCTCATTAGAGCTTACAATCTATTATTATTTTATTTATTTACTATTATTACGTTATTTAAGGTATTATTTAAGGTATTATTATTATTTTATTTTTTATTTTTTTATACAGAATTTATATGGCGCCAACAGTTTGCACGGTGCTTTACAACGTCAGGGCAGAGAGTATAGTTACAATACAATTCAATACAGGAGGAATCAGAGGGCCCAGCTCGTTAGAGCTTGCAATCTATTGTTATTATTATTTTTATTATTATTACATTATATTATTATTATTATTATTATTTTTATATAGGATTTATATGGTGCCAACAGGTTGTGCAGCACATTACAACATGAGGGCAAACAGTACAGTCACAATACAATTTAATACAGGAGGAATCAGAGGGCCCTGCTCGTTAGAGCTTACAATCTCCTATTATTATTATGTTATTTATTATTACTTTATTATTTTTATTATTTTTTTTATACAGGATTTATATGACACCAACAGTTTGCGCAGCACTTTACAACATGAGGGCAGACAGTACAGTTACAATACCATTTAATACGGGAGGAATCAGAGGGCCCTGCTCATTAGAGCTTACAATCTATTAATATTATTTTATTTATTATTATTAAATGATTATTAATTTTTTATACAAGATTTATATGACACCAACAGTTTGTGCAGCACTTTACAACATGAGGGCAAACAGTAGAGTCACAATACAATTTAATACAGAAGGAATCAGAGGGCCCTGCTTGTAAGAGCTTACAATCTACTATTATTATTATTTTATTTCATTATTACTTTATTTATTATTTTTATTATTTTTTTATACAGGATTTATATGACACCAACAGTTTGCGCAGCGCTTTACAACATGAGGGAAGACAGTACATTTACAATACAATTTAATACAGGAGGAATCAGAAGTGTCCTGCTCGTTAGAGCTTACATTCTATTATTATTATTTATTATTATTATTCTTATTCTTATTTTTATATAGGATTTATATGGCGCCAACAGTTTATGCAGCACTTTACAACATGAGGGCAGATAGTACAGTTACAATACAATTCAATACAGGAGGAATCACAGGGCCCAGCTCATTAGAACTTACAACCTATTATTATTTAGTTGCTCTATAAATTAAATAAATAAAGAAAAAACAATTGCAAACACAGTGCAATAAAGTAGTCCATGAAGTGATAAGGAATCCAGTATATCCCTCGGTGCACTTAAACATTCACCTGAATGGTGTGTGAATTCCAGAAAAGCCTCCACCTCAAGGATGCCCGCTTACCAGCTCCTTATGACCTCCTATTACGGAAGGTCTTTTCCGCTTGTGGCTACAAATCCAGCCAGGGCCTTTTATTCATCCAAGGGGATCACGCTGCAGAGCATCCACCGCTCAAAGAAGAGCCCGATCACATAAGAACCCCAAAAGAAATAAGGCTTCCATAGTATAAAATCTTTTGACATTTTAATAGTATTAAAAAGGTTGCACTTACACAAGGAAGTGTTAAAACACGTATAAATAAGCCGGCCGGCGTGTTACAACATCCTGTCCTTCCAGGACTTGCACAGACGCGGTGACGTCAGCACGTCGCTCCGCCCTATGCGTTTTGTCACACGATGACGTCGTCCTGGGGCACTATTATTATTTTATTTATTATTATTACATTATTATTATTTTTATACAGGATTTATGTGGTGCCAACAGTTTGGGCGGCTCTTTCACAGGACCCTGCTCATTAGAGCTTACACACGGCCATTAAGCAATGGTGTGCATGGATTTGCCCACTATCCTAAAATGAGGGCTAAGCCTCCTTGCATTTTTTGGGGGATTTGTGATGAAAGTGATGACACATTGATGATGGTAATGCTTTATTTAACAATTTTTTTTTATTAATGTATTGTGCAGGGATAAGTCCATTTTTTCCTACCAAATCTGTTACTATTTGTTAAGCATCTGCTACATTTTTTGTTTTAAGGTGACAGCACTTTACTGCACAGTATGTACAGTAAAAATATTAATAACAATATTATAATATTATTATAATATCTTTGTCTATCCTGGATTAAACATGGTTATTAATTTTGCCACCGAACCTTTTTGCTTATTTGCTCTGCAAATACTACAGATTATAAAAATAATACTTCCTAACATAACTTCCACGGCTTCACTATTGAGAAAGCTCAAATTTCACAAGATAACAATTTTGAAGACCGAATGAGACTACGGCGATATAATTCAATTGAAGCTGCCATGATTTAGTAATCATCAGTGGAAAATCCAGTTTTGGCATCTTTATATCTCTATAACAGAAAGCCAGGAGCTCTAAGTACTGCCCTATGGCTGGTTCCTGCAGGTGATTATTTTAAATGGAGCTCACCCATATTGAATCTACCTTTTTTTTTTAATGAAATGCCAATATCAATGCTGACTGTGGTGCAAAAGACAATTGTTATATCTAATTAGTGAACCGCTGCATGGCCAAGTACTTTCCCCTTTAATATCCACTTGGCTTTCTTGATTATTAAGTGTTGAATAATTCACTGCATTATGTTACATAGATAGTAAGGTTGAAAAAAAAGACACCAAGTCCATCTAGTTCAAGCAATAAAAAAATAAAAAAAAAAGTAGAAAACCCTCATATACAGAATCCAGAAACCCACAGTTGATCCAGAAGAAGGAAAAAAAAAAAAAACAACCTACAAAGCACGATTTAATTTGCTCCAGCAGGGGGAAAAAATCTTTCCTGATCTCCCAGATTCCTTCGTGATCCCCCAATATGTATCTTACTTTGGTTCCCTTCATAGGCTTGCACAGCCTATTGCATTAGGGTGTGCACCCCAAAGCTCAAACACACATGCATGTGTATATGTACTGACGGCATCAGTAGAGCAGTGGACGGTGTCAGTAGAGCAGTCTATGGTGTCAGTAGAGCAGAGGACGGTGTCAGTAGAGCAGTGTATGGTGTCAGTAGGGCAGAAATTGATGTCAGTAGGGCAGTGGACGTGTCAGTAGGGCAGAGAT
Source organism: Aquarana catesbeiana (assembly GCF_042186555.1). NCBI lineage: Eukaryota > Metazoa > Chordata > Amphibia > Anura > Ranidae > Aquarana > Aquarana catesbeiana. The sequence goes on along the minus strand of NC_133327.1, from coordinate 675,919,198 downwards.
TGGTGTCAGTAGAGCAGTGGACGGTGTCAGTAGAGCAGTGGAAGGTGTCAGTAGGGCAGAAATTGATGTCAGTAGGGCAGTGGATGTTGTCAGTAGGGCAGGGATTGGTGTCAGTAGAGTAGTGGATGGTGTCAGTAGGGCAGTGGATGGTGTCAGTAGGGCAGTGGACGGTGTCAGTAGTTTTTATTATTTAATTTTTAAATTATTTTTTACAATTTTTTTTTTTTAAGGAGCCCCCTTATATATCAGGGGTCTAAACAGGGGGAATCTGCATCACACGAGGTGATTAGGGTGTGCCCAGGAACACCTGGCACACCCTGTGCGCACGCCTACACAAGTAAAAGAAGCAGCAGAATGTTGTTGTTAATTTTTTTAACTAAAAAAAAAATACATTTTTTGAAGGAAATATATTACTGGGTAATGCAATAGATTTAAAATGCAAGCTTTAAAAAAATGCGCTAGTATCTTCATTACACATGATATGACATGTATTGGTAGCCTTTTAAATACTGTATATTGAGTAGGTTGCACATATTAGTTGATATAATTGCTAACAATTGTTATGGTTTTAAAAAGAATTTAATTGACTACAAATAAAGTACAAATATAATATAATATTGTTCAGGAGGAATACAAAGAGTACTATAATAATAATAATAATAATAATAATGATGATTATTATTATTATTCATAATAATATTAATAAAAACAATAATAATAACAACAATAATAATAATCATAGTAACAATATTACAAAGATAATACAAAATTATCACAAACAAGCAAAATACAGCATAGGCAATAACAATAAAATAAAATACATATATAAACAATTCTTCAACCATATATAAAAATAATATTAGCAACAAGAATAATAATAATCATAGTAGCAATATTATAAAGATAATACAAAGTTATCACAAACAAGCAAAATGCAGCATAGGCAATAACAATAAAATCAAATACATAAATAAACAATTCTCAGGGAGATTTTCTATGCTGAATTATTGATTTTGTATTCTGGATAAAAAAGATCTTTGTGCACGCATCCTACAAGATCTGCTGTATAAGATGACTGTAAAATGTGTCAGGAGATACAGGTATGGAAATTGGATTAATGGTCCCTCTTAGCAGTGCCTCGTACAATTGCAGATATTTTCTGCAGTGGCGCCTGGTGCAGGAATGCTTTTAAAAGCACTGTGCTGTGGCTCCATTTTATACCATTATTTATTGCCATTTTATACTTTATTTTTATATACAATTTTATAATGCTGCCAGTAAACGTTACAACCACAGTTAATAAATAAAAAATAAAAAAAAAAACATGTTTTTTGTTATATCTAAAATATATCTAAATAAAATAAATCTAAATATATCTAAAACTTCCCAGGTGTAAGAGAATCAAAAGCACCACATCCCATAGATTATGAGTAATTAATAGGAAAAAAAACAACAGAAATATATTTTTAAGGTGCTAGACTCAGATGCTCCACAAAGATATGATAAAATATCCATACATTTAAAAAAAAAAAAAAATAATATTTATAAAATGTATGGATATTTTTTCATATTTTTCATTTTCATTTTTCATATTATTATATCTTCTTGTAGCATCGGAGACTTGCGCCTTAAAAATCCCTTTCTGCTGTTTCTCCCACTAACTACTACTGTTTTTTGTTATATGGATTGTAAGCTCCTTGAGGGTAGGGACTGATGTGAATGTACAATATATATGTAAAAGCGCTGCGTAAATTGATGGCGCTATATAAGTACCTTAAATAATAATAATAATAATAATTTAATCTAACAGAAAAGGGAACATAAAATCATTGTTACCTAAGACTTGTGTAATTAAGAAAAGGCAGAACGTCCTAGTAAAAAGACTTTATCTAAAAATGAGTTAATATTAGATTAACCATATTATTTCACTATTGAAAAGAGCACCAAAAATACTGGCGACTCTAAATAAATTTATATATATAAAGGTAGATTCTTGTTTAGATAGATAACTATTAATTTACTGCAATGATCTGCCCTCATTTAATTCTTAAATAAAACAATTATATGATGTCATATGCGACTAGAGATATACTTTCCTGTAATAAGATTATCTTAATGTTATGATGTAACATTTTCTCTTTACTCATTACATTCAATGTTTTCTGATAATCTTTAATAAAAAAAACTTTTGATATTTTTTTTATGGTTGAACTAGATGGAATTGTGTCTTTTTTTGTCAACCTGACTAACTATGTAACTATGTAAAACATTTAAATGAGAAAAATGAGTTAATATCTTTAATTTGTAGTTTGTGATATCAGTCAAGAAAACTTTAATAAAATAATTCATTAGGTTGAAGACAAGTAACTTAGGACCCCAAATTCCTTAGTGTAAAATTAAAAAATGGGAACCTGTTTTATCATGTGGCAAAATGCAATTGTTCCATCGGGTCTTCAACAAGATTATGTAGACTTGTAATTCCTTATAAGCCATTAGACGCCCATACAGCAGAATATGGGAGGTACAAGAAACAAAGAAACAAAAAAAAAAAACAAAGAAAATAATTTTTTTATTACAGACTGCATTTTGTACACACGGCCCCGGAGCCATTGTGCCATCTGCAATCCCTGTAGCTGTAGGCCGACACAGCAGTTTTAATAGAATATAAAAATTAAATAGAAATATAAAACTTAATTTACAGTTGTGCCGCAGCAATAATAGTACCAAATAGTACCAAATACAAATGCTCACAAGCCCAATCATAAAATCCTAAGATGGCAGGTTCTTGACATTGGCTGAAAATATGTTGGCCAGTTACATATTGTTCTCTATGGTAACTGCAGCACAGCAGTGTTCAGCCTGGGGGCGATGTGTAAAACACGGGCAGCAGCGCATGACGGCTGATGGAACCATCTTGAGATCATTCCAAATGAACGGTTTACAACCCAACATGTATAGTTAGTCTAAAGCAGGATTTGTCCACCTTTTTATCATGGAGGAGCCCTTGAATCAACTTTCTGGGTTCAGGGAACGCCTACTAAAAATGACTATATCTCCAGTTTATTGTAAGTCAGTGTCAATGGAAAGAATGCATCTTAGATTTGTATTTGTGGTCATTGGGAAGAATCCCCATCTTACAAAGAGATAAAAAAAGATAAATGTTGTCCGTGGTTGCCCCACCCAGAGAAGTTGCTCATTGCTCAAGGAACCCTTAGTACAGTATATATATATATATTAATTAAGAAGCAGAAACAGTGCAACTAACAAAATGAAATCAGGAGTAATCATGAAAAAAAAATGAATAAAAAATTATATATATAATTATTTTTTGCAAAATTCTTAATTGTTTGTGAACTTTTGTTAGTTATATACAGTGTATATATATATATATATATATAATTTTTTATTTTTTTTTCATTTCTTTTTCATGATTACTCCTGATTTCATTTTGTTAGTTGCACTGTTTCTGCTTCTTAATTAATATACATACATATATATATATATATATATATATATATATATATATATATATATATATATATATATATATATATATATATATATATATATATATATATATATATATATATATATGAAACATGGAGCACCCAGAAGCTATGACAAAACTGTCAATGTAACTGCCCCCCCTAAAGTCCTTTTACTGGTGTCCTGTGCCCCTTTTGCTACTTTGCTACAGCCTCTGGGGGTGCTACCCCTTAACCGAGTCCCAGTGCCCCTCATTTATTTACCCAAATTTCAGCCTCTAACATTCCGGAAGCTTGAAGATCTGTTGTTATTCACCCTGTCCTATGATGTCCTATGGTGTTGAAGGCAATAATGCTTCGTAATCATATCTTATTACAGGGACTTTCTGCCCCCCCACCCCAAATTGTAGTTGAAGAACCCTGCTTAGTCTGTAATTGCAGAGCTATATCTATGTTATCTATATCTATGTTATCTATATCTATGTTATTGAGTGTAATTTTTTGTTTTGATTGATTGTTTTTTTTTGGGGGGTTTTTGTGTCTGACGGTGGTTTCCTACACTGCTTTTTTGTGGAAACTTGAATATGCAATAAAAATTTAATAAAAAAAAAAAAAAAGAAAGAATATACATTTAATTAAGAATATTGCAGAGCCACATTCAATTAAGTTTGACAAGGAGGAATAGGTTAAAAGTCTGTCCTAAGATGAGTACAAAAATGTATTACTGGAAGAGGGTCAATGAAATGCATCTGCTGTCGACACTGGCAACGATTACCTGGGGTGATTGTTATTGACTGTTGGACAGATGTGACTATGATCTACAACCTCATTTCCAGGCTTGATGGAGCGGAACGGAAATCTTCAGATATGATCACAGTTCTGCCAGGGAGAAGTCCAAGCAGCGCCTCGCTTTCCCAACTCACCATGTTCTCGTTTATTGCAGCTAAAGGCAAAACAGCTTTTTTTTTTTTTTTTTTATCAGAGATGTTCACCATTATGATGTGCCTATTGTTCATTACAATAAGACAACAATGGAATTAATAACAGAGATCACAACCTTGTGTTTTGGAAAGAATGATCTGTGCTTGTATTTATTTTATGTGTGGTTTATCCTTACATACTGTTCATGACCTCCCAAGGACACCAACTGTGCATGCAAATGTTGGCAATGAAAGATAAAATGGTTGGATTCATTTATCCCAACTCCACCCCGCATTCTGTCTTCTCCCGTAAGCTGATATTCTCCATAGAATCACACATAACAATGGAACAAATGATTTCTTCTTTGCTGTGTTGGGCGGTATGGATGTTGCTAGTAACTGTTGTATTCAAATGTAATCGATATGTGTAAACTGAAAAATGCAGGTGGGGTATACACTCACCTGACACTTTATTAGGACCACCATGATAGCACCGGGTTGGACCCCCTTTGGCCTTCATTCTCCGTGGCATAGATACAACAAGGTGTTGGAAACGTTCCTCAGAGATTTTGCTCCATAGTGACATGAGAGCATCACACAGTTGCTACAGATTTGTCGGCTTCACATCCGTGATGTCAAACTCACCAGATTGAGATCTGGTGAGTGTGGAGGCCATTGGAGTACAGGGACCTCATTGTCCAGTGGTGAGATGATTGGAGCTTTGTGACATGGTGCATTATCCTGCTGGAAGGAGCCATCAGAAGATGAGGACACTGTAGTCATAAAGGGATGGACATGGTCAGCAACAATACTCAGGTAGGCCGTGGTGTGTAAACGACGCTCAATTGGTACTAAGGGGTCCAAAGTGTGCCAAGAAAATATCCCCCACACATTACACCACCAGCCTGAACCGGTGATACAAGGCAGGATGGATCCATGCTTTCATGTTGTTTACACCAAATTCTGACCCCATCATCTGAATATCGCAGCTGAAATCCAGACCCATCAGACCGTTTTTCCAATCTTCTATTGACCAATTTTGGTGATCCTGTGCGAATTGTAGCCTCGGTTTCCTGTTCTTAGCTGACAGGAGTGGCACCCGGTGTGGTCTTCTGCTGCCGTAGCCCATCTGCTTCAAGGTTCGATGTGTTGTGCGTTCAGAGATGGTATTGTGCATACTTTGGATGTAACGAGTGGTTATTTGAATTACTGTTGCCTTTCTATTATAGGGAACCAGTCTGCCCATTCTCCTCTGACCTCTGACATCAACAAGGAATTTTCCTCCACACAACTGCCGCTCACTGGATATTTTCTCTTTTTTGGACCATTCTCTGTAAACCCGAGATGGTTTTGTGTGGCACCAACAACCATGCCACGTTCAAAGTCACTTAGGCCCCTTAAAAAGGTAAAGCGCCGCTATTTTTAGCATCACTTTACCGTCAATTTCGCAGCGATATTTAGCCGCTAGCTGGGCGCTTCCCCCCCCCCCACTAGCTGCTGAGAAAGGGTTAAAACCAGCCGAGAAATTATTAAAACCACCCGCAAAGCGCTGCTGCAGCAGCGCTTTGCCGGCGGTATAGCCGCACTGCCCATTGATTACAAAGGGCAGGAGCGGTGGTGGAGCGGTATACACACTGCTCCTTCCCCACTCCAAAGATGCTGCTAGCTGAACTTTTTTTTAGCACCCTGCCAGCGCACTAATCCAATGTGAAAGCCCTTGGGGCTTTCACACTGGAGAGACAGGAGCGGCTCTTTCAAGGCGCTTTGCAGGCGATATTTTTAGCGCTGTAGCGCCTGCAAAGCGCACCCAGTGTGAAAGGGGTCTTAAATCCCCTTTCTTCCCGAATCTGATGCTCAATTTGAACTTCAGCAAATCGTCTTCACCACGCAAAGAAGCCTAAATGCTTTGAGTTGCTGCCATGTGATTGGCAATTTGTGTTACCAAACAATTGAACAGGTCTACCTAATAAAGTGGCCGGTGAGTGTATGTAGAAGAGAGCAGTGGGGCACAAGCGTAGACCTACGTGTTAGTTTCACCAGCGTATGAGAGCATATGGCTCCAAGCTCCAAATGCTCAAGAACATTGTAGCTTGAAAAAGTACACAAGCTTCTTTTAAGCTACAAGCTTTAAGCATTTTTGGCCCCCTGTAGACTCTGATGGGGGTGCCTGAAAACTACTATCACACTTTTTTCTTAGCAACTAGTTTTTCATTGGTAAAGATAATAGAAAAACCTCTCAAGCCTGAGATGTCCAAAAAAATGGTCAAAACAGCCTGTGCAAATGCTCAACCAAAAAAATCATGTACAACGACCAAAGACACGCAACTCAAGTGTAAATCTAGCCTAATGGGGATAAAAACATGCGTGCGTCATACATTCTAGGAGGAGAACTGGGGCGTTCCATGGTTGAGAAGTGGTGATTAAAGGTGGATATGATCACCATTTTTTCGTTGGCTGGAGCCGTGCTTACTGGGTAACACACACCCAATGCTTCTAGCTACGGAATAATGTTGGTGGGAGAAGATATAGGGTGTCAGGAAGCTGATAGTCTCTTGCCAGCATGCACTTATACGTCGGGCGGGCGGACGCCGTGCATTCGTTCTCCAGGGGATCCTCCCCGGATCACACCTCGCATGTTCCGAGCCCGTATACCGGGCACTTTTCCATCCGCAGCGCGGCCTCTGTCCCGCCATGTTGTGCAAGCGCTTTGACGACACGCACGCGCACTCGCTTCGGTGACAGTGTTCATTGCGTCGGCATGCTCTGGCCTTATTTAAGGCAGCGGGCTCGGTATGAGGGGGCGGACGTGGACTTTGCTCTGGTGATGAGGTACATACTTGGACTTGCTTGCTATGTGGGGTTAGATATTCTGTTTCTACAAAGGGTGTTGGGGGGGGGGCCTATAGGTAAATATCACTTACAGTGCCTTAAAAGAGTATTCATCCCCCTTGAAATTTTCCACATTTTGTCATGTTACAACCAAAAACCTAAGTAACGCAGTGCCATATCTCAAAAAATGGCCTGGTCATGAAGGGAGTAAAACCTTCCGGGGCTGAAGTGGTTAAATTACATTTCCTTGGGCCCCATCATGGCAACAGAGGGGCCCAGGAGGTGGAAGCAGAGGGGGGGACTTATTTTCATCTTCAGGGTGTAGGCAAGTGTCCCACTGCACTTCGTGGGGGGGAGGGGGTGGAGGTGGGATTGGGGGGCCCCGTCAGGCAAGCTGTAGAGGGCCCAATGATTTCTAAGATCAGCCCTGGGGATGGAGGGGGGGGGGGGTGTTCTTTGCCTACTTTGCACCAAAATGTGTGTCTCTCTCTCCCATCTACTAAACATTCTTTAATTTCTTTGCAGGACTTTTTAGGGCTGGGACTTTACTAAAAGAAAGAATAGTAGATGACACAAAGATATCTTGGGGCAGAGGACTGCACTGACCTGATGGAGACGATTATCTCAAAACTGGGATATTAGTCCAAATAAAAAGCATCATACGGCACTATCACTGCGCTATTCATCATTTTGCTTTGCCGCATACAATATCAGTCCAGGTTTGTTAACGGCTCACAATGGAAGTAGAAGTAACACTAATAGAGATGGAAATGAATTCAATGCGGATGTGTGGTGGACGAGGACTTTGCTGTTGTCACTGAAAGGTGTTTGTAGCCGTTATGCCGCGTACACACGAGCGGACTTGCCAACGGGCTAAACTCCGTCGACATTTCCGACGGAAAGATTTAGAACATGTTCTATATCTGAGTTAGTCGGAAATGCCGACAGAAAAAGTCCGATGGGAACACAGAATGTCCGACCAAAGGCTCCCATCGGACTTTTTCTGTCGGGAAGTCCGGCCGTGTGTACGCGGCATAAGAAGAAAAAGAAAATACATGAAATGCTATTCTATGTACTACCAAATCATTTCTTAAATGAGTCTAATTTCTTTTTAGTCATTAGACCCCTATGTCAGTGGTCTCCTAACTGTGGCCGGGGGGCCGGATGCGGCCCTTTGCTTGCCTTTATCAGGCCCTTGGGACACAACTCCTCCCACGGACACCAACAAAGGGGCACTATTCCTCCCACTGACAGCAACGATAGGGCAATATTCCTCCTACTGACACCAACAATGGGGCACTATTCTTCCCACTGACACCAATGATGACACACTATTCTTCCCACTGACACCAATGATGGGGCACTATTCCTCCCACTGACACCAATGATTGGGCACTATTCCTCCCACTGACAGTAACGATCGGGCAATATTTCTCCTATTGACACCAACAATGGGGCACTATTCTTCCCACTGACACCAGTGATTGGGCAATATTCTTCCCACTAGCACCAATGATGACACTCTATTCCTTCCACTGACACCAATAATGGGGCACTATTCCTCACACTGACACCCATGATGGGCACTATTTCTCCCACTGACACCAATGATGGGGCACTATTCCTCCCACTGACACCAATGATGGGGCACTATTCCTCCCACTGACACCAATGATGGGGCACTATTCCTCCTACTGACACCAATAATGGGGCACTAGTCTTCCCACTGACAACAGTGATGGGGCACTATTCATCCCACTGACACCAATGATGGGGCACTATTCCTCCCACTAACACCAATAAAGGGGGAACTATTCCTCCTACTGACACCAATGACGGGGCATTATTCCTTGTACACCAACAATGGCACATGATTCCTACCACTGACCCCTAACAATGGGGCACTATTCCTCCCACTGACACCAATGATGGGGCATTCTTTACTCTTATTGACACCAAGGGGTTTTATTCTCCCACTGGCCACAGTCCGGCCCCCTCAAAGTCTGAAGGACAGTAAACTGGCCCTTTGTTCAGAAAGTGTGGAGACCCCTGCCCTATGTGATGGCAATAAAATTATGTGAATAAATAAATAATAAAATAAAATAAATGTAATCCAAATCAAAAAAAAAAAAAAAAATTGTGTTAAAGCCGCCCCCCCCCCCCCATCCCCCCTGCCCCCCACATATATGCACATATGAATGTAAATGATTGTGGTACATACCAGTGCAAGAGCAATAATCCCAGGGCCACCATTCACAGGTAACTCTAAAGTGATGACCTGGAAGGGATTTTAAAGCATTGCCTAAGGACAATTTTGGGCACTTAAGTTTGCTGACATTTCACGTGCATGAGCAATATTTAACTACATGACCTCAGGAAGATTTATCCCCCCCCCCCTTCATGAACAAACCATTTTTCTGCTTTTTTTAGCACTGCGTTACTTTAACCCGACAGTTGCGCGGTCATGCAATGCTGTGCACAAATAAAATGTATAATATTTTTTTCCCACAAATAGAGCTTTTTTTTGGTGGTATTTAAACACCTCTGCATTTTTAATTTTTGCGCTATAAACAAAAAAAACCCCCCTGAAATATCTGGGAAAAAAACAATATTTTTTACATATCCAATTAAAAGAAAATGTAAAAAAATCGAATTACTTCATCAATTTAGGCCAATATGTATTCTGCTACATATTTTTGGTAAAAAATCCCAGTAAGCGTATATTGATTGGTTTGCGTGAAAGTTATAGCGTCTACAAACTGCGGGCTACATACTGGAATTTTCAGTCTTTTATTTTTGTTTTATACTAGTAATGGCGGCGATCAGCGACTTATAGCGGGACTGTGATATTGTGGCGGGTAGTCTGACACTAACTGACACTTTTGTGGGAACCAGTGACACTAATACAGTGATCCGTGCTAAAAACGACACTGGCTGGGAAGGGGTTAAACATCTTCTAGGGCAATCAAAAAGTTAAATGTGTGCCTAGCTAGTGTTGTATGTGGGTACTGTGTGGTGCTTATACTAACGGAAGTGCTGGTTTTTATTCTCTGCAATGCAGGGGAAAAAAAATCCACCACATCCCTACTGACAGAGCAGAGATCTGCCTTGTTTACATAGGCAGAGCTCTGCCTTGTCTTCCTACTCGCTGATCAGCGAGTGTTGGCGATCATCTCTGTTGGCTTCTGCTGTGACTAATCACAGTGCGCCCCCTACCAGAAATATATCACTCTGTGTGCAACGCTTCTACAGTACAGTATATAACACAGTGCATCTGGAAAGTATTCACAGCACTTCACTTTTTCCACATTTTGTTTTGTTACAGCTTTACTCCAAAACAGATTAAATTCATTATTTTCCCCAAAATTATACAAAGAATGCCCCAACGTGAAAGAAGTTTATTGGAAATCTTTGCAAATTTATTAAAAATATAAAATGATCCCCAATACATAAGTATTCACAGTCTTTGCTCAATACTTTGTTGAAGCACCGTTGGCACCAATTACAGCCTCAAGTCTTTTTGAGTATGATGTTACTTGCTTGGCACACCTATTTTTTGGGGCAGTTTCTCCCATTCTTCTTTGCAGGACCTCTCAAGCTCCATCAGGTTGGATGGGGAGGGTCGGTGCACAGCTATTTTCAGATCTCTCCAGAGATGATCAATCGGATTCAAGTCTGGGCTCTGGCTGGGCCACTCAAGGACATTCACAGAGTTGTCCCATAGCCACTCCTTTGTTATCTTGGCTGTGTGCTTAGGGTTGTTGTCCTGTTGGAAGATAAACCTTCACCCCAGTCTGAGGTCCAGAGCACTCTGGAGCAGGTTTTCATCAAGGATGTCTCTGTAGATTGCTGCATTCATCTTTCCTTTGATCCTGACTAGTCTCCCAGTTTCTGCCACTGCAAAACATCCCCACAGCATCATGCTGCCACCACCATGCTTCACTGTAGGGATGGTATTGGCCAGGTGATGAGTGATGTCTGGTTTCCTCCAGACATGACACTTGCCATTCAGACCAAAGTGTTCAATCTTTGTTTCATCAGACCAGAGAATTTGGTTTCTCATGGTCTGAGAGTCCTTCAGGTGCCTTTTGGAAACTTCAGGAGGGCTGTCATGTGACTTTTAATAAGGAGCGGCTTCCGTCTGGCCACTCTATCATACAGGCCTGATTGGTGAAGTGCTGCAGAGATGGTTGTTCTTCTGGAAGGTTCTCCTCTCTCCACAAAGAAGCGCTGCAGCTCTGTCAGAGTGACCATCAGGTTCCTGGTGACCTCCCTGACTAAGGCCCTCCTCCCCCGATCGCTCAGTTTGGCCTGGGGGGCCCGCTCTAGGAAGAGTCCTGGTGGTTCCAAACTTTTTCCATTTACAGATGATGGAGGCCACTGTGCTCATTAAGACCTTCATTGCTGCAGAAATGTTTCTGTACCCTTCCCCAGATCTGTGTCTCCATACAATCCTGTCTCGGAGGTCTACAGACAATACCTTGGACTTCATGGCTTGGTTTGTGCTCCGACATGCACTGTTATCTGTGGGACCTTATATAGACAGGTGTGTGCCTTTCCAAATCATGTCCAATCAACTGAATTTACCACAGATGGACTCCAATCAAGTTGTAGAAACATCTCAAGGATGATCAGTGGAAACAGGAGACACCTGAGCTCAATTTTGAGTGTTATGACAAAGGCTGCGAATACTTATGGACATGGGATTTTTTTCTTTATTTTTAATACATTTGCAAAGATTTCAAACTTCTTTCACGTTGTCATTATGGGGAAATGTTTGTAGAATTTTGAGGAAAATAATGAATTTAATCCATTTTGGAATAAGGCTGTAACATATAACATAGCAAAATGTGGAAAAAGTGAAGCGCTGTGAATACTTTCCGGATGCTCTGTATTTGAGTTTCACTTTTTGAATTGAATTACTGAAATAAACAAACCTTTTGATCATATTCTAATTTTATGAGATGCACCTGTATACGTTAAAGCTACAGTGTGAAGAGAGGTCTGGTTTCTATGAGTGGAGCGCACTGGCGCCGCTTTCACATAGCGGATGACGTCATCGCGCACACGCTGGATCCATTGGTCGGCGCGGGACGGCGCTTCGGCCAATGAGATCTGGCTATATTGATATTGAGGCTTGGAACGCATTCGGTTCGTTTCCGATCCCGTACATCCAACGTCCGGCCTCTATTTTTATTTCTTAACTCATAACACAGTATTCACATTGTTTTCTGCTAATGACATTATAAATATACTACTTATAGTTTCACTCTGCACATATAGATAGTTAAATATCACTGTTTTGTTTTATCAGGAAGTGACATCAATTGCATCACTTCCGGTATCGTGACACCTCCAGTGGGGGTCACTTCTTGTTTAAATAGCGGTGACGTGGGGGGGTTCCACACCCCAGATGAAGGCTTTGTACGCCGAAACATGTCGGGTGGACCCCCTACGATTACCGCAACTGATTATATATAAGCTGTTTCTGATCTTCTATCATGTGAGTGTTTTATTGTTACCATTTTAATAAATTGTAGTTTTTAAACGATATCATGCCATGTGAAGTTTTTCTTCTTGCATGATTTTTAAAAAACATCTACTGGGCCTGTTGGACTATCCTGGGGACGATCAAAACCTTGGTGAGATCCCTCCTCCCTCCCTCTTTCTGGAAGCTGAGGATTATTTGACGATTCTTCTCGCCAGACCTGGTGGTCATCACGCTTTCTGAGACTTGTAAGACGTATGTCTTTTCAGGTCATCAGACTCTGGTAAGCCTCTCTTGATGCTCCGGTGATGGTCCTGTCACTTATTATGATCTTCCACCCATTTGCGATTTCCTCCATATCCATTTGCCAGAAGTGAACTTTTCCGTTTACGTAGAAGTTCTAGGAGTTTTTTGGCACTTTATATATTTATAGACTGTTTGGTGGTGGTTTTCTATCCCACTATTTTATCATCAATATAATTGTCAATTTTTTTATGAACTATATTATTTGATTCATCACACATGTATGTTTTTTAAAACAAAAATTAATTTTTTTGATTTTATATTTGTCATATTCTTTGAGCCACGTTATTTATTCACTGGAGTCACTTTTTACATTATTTGCATCACTTATTGTTACAATATTGTTAGCGTGTCAAGGTAAAGTTGACACATTATTTATATGTGCACATAGCGCTACACTATATTTGTATTATTCATTGCTTTTGCCTGTGTCTAGAGGTGTGTTAGCTGCTTATTGTACACTATATAATTGTGTTGTTTTTTTCAATACTATTTGGTGCAGCGCTGCACTTATTTTCATATTTTATTTCATCAGACCAGAGAATTTGGTTTCTCATGGTCTGAGAGTCCTTCAGGTGCCTTTTGGAAACTTCAGGAGGGCTGTCATGTGCCTTTTAATAAGGAGCGGCTTCCGCCTGACCACTCTATCATACAGGCCTGATTGGTGAAGTGCTGCAGAGATGGTTGTTCTTCTGGAAGGTTCTCCTCTCTCCACAAAGAAGCGCTGCAGCTCTGTCAGAGTGACCATCAGGTTCCTGGTGACCTCCCTGACTAAGGCCCTCCTCCCCCGATCGCTCAGTTTGGCCTGGGGGGCCCGCTCTAGGAAGAGTCCTGGTGGTTCCAAACTTTTTCCATTTACAGATAATGGAGGCCACTGTGCTCATTAAGACCTTCATTGCTGCAGAAATGTTTCTGTACCCTTCCCCAGATCTGTGTCTCCATACAATCCTGTCTCGGAGGTCTACAGACAATACCTTGGACTTCATGGCTTGGTTTGTGCTCCGACATGCACTGTTAACTGTGGGACCTTATATAGACAGGTGTGTGCCTTTCCAAATCATGTCCAATCAACTGAATTTACCACAGATGGACTCCAATCAAGTTGTAGAAACATCTCAAGGATGATCAGTGGAAACAGGAGGCACCTGAGCTCAATTTTGAGTGCCATGACAAAGGCTGTGAATACTTATGGACATGGGATTTTTTTCTTTATTTTTAATACATTTGCAAAGATTTCAAACTTCTTTCACGTTGTCATTATGGGGAAATGTTTGTAGAATTTTGAGGAAAATAATGAATTTAATCCATTTTGGAATAAGGCTGTAACATATAACATAGCAAAATGTGGAAAAAGTGAAGCGCTGTGAATACTTTCCGGATGCACTGTATTTGAGTTTCACTTTTTGAATTGAATTACTGAAATAAACAAACCTTTTGATCATATTCTAATTTTATGAGATGCACCTGTATACGTTAAAGCTACAGTGTGAAGAGTTTAACTCTTCACGCCGACCGTACGCAAATTTGCGTTCATGGTTTGAAGGGGTTTTACCGGGGTGATGTTCGCAGCTGCACGCATCACCCTGGTACCATTTCTTAGAGCGGGCGGTTGGCTCTTTAGTGATGCCAACCGATACGGCTATAAGCCGCTCGGCTGTTATCCTAAAGGAGCGGGAGGGGATGTCCCCCCGCCACCTTCCGTCGCTCTTCCCGGGCCTCCCGTCCCACCAGGAGACCAGAGCCACCAGCCCACGTGTCCACCGCCTAGGCTGGGACCCGAATGAAGCTGGATTCGGCTCTGATCGTGTCTCTGATGTAAAATCCTGGAAGCGGTTTCCTGGGCTGCTAATGGCGCCGATTAAAAAAAAAATGACAGTATTCAGAATCGCTGTTTTTGGCGATCTGAATACTTTGAAGTGCAGTGGAGGGGTTTGGGGTGTTTTAGACCCCCGATCCCTCCATAAAGAGTACCTGTCACCACCTATTACTGTCACAAGGGATGTTTACATCAGATTTTTTTTTTTTAAAGGGACAATGTAAAAAATTAATAAAAATTTTTTTTTTTTAAAAGCGCCCCTGTCCCCGCGTGCTTGTGCAGCAAAGAAATATGTAAGTCTCTCCCGCAAATGTAAACGGTGTTCAAATCACACAAGTGAGGTATCACCGCGATCGTCAGAGTGAGAGCAATAATTCATAATAATGCTACGAAATTAGCAGAAGGGGCCCAAAGGGTGGCGCTCAAGAGCTGAAATTCCTCGTAGTACGTCACTACGTTCGTGTTTGTTGCACAATTGTGTAACGTTAGTATGCAAGACAAGTTCCTGGCACTCGCCCTTTTGACAAAAATCAGACGCTCGGTTGGCCAACAATCGTACCGTGTGTACGAGGCTTTACTCTAACCTAGTAACTGCTAAATTTTTTTGAAGCGTCGCCTATGCAGATTTTTAGCTACAGAATTTTGTTGCTGACATAGAATTTATAAGATAGGCAACTCATATCCTTATATTGATTAGTGGTTCCAAATTAATAATAACTACTGCAGTAGGGAACAGGCACAAAAGAGACACTCCGCATCTTTCCAAATTACTGTTCTGCTTTATTATGATGCAATTGAAGGTTCTTGTACACGATTTATGTAGGTATCACATTAATATTACAATTGTATGTTTATGGTGGGGCGTAACATAGGCAGGCTAATTCTAATCAGGACTCGAAAGAATGCAAACATGTAATGAAAACATTATTAGTGCCGTGTGCACAGTGAGGGCAGTGTGCAATACATACAAAATAGAATACAATTATATACAGAACTTACAAATTTCCTTTACATTCCATATGTGTGCGCAATTTCAAAGCATTACATGTTAAGTATCTATTTACTCGGCGTAACATCATCTTTCACATTATACAAAAAAACTGGGCTAAGTTTACTGTTTTGTTTTTTTTTTTTTAATTCATGAAAGTGTCTTTCTTCTTAAAAAAAAAAAAAAAATGCGTTTGAAAGTCTGCTGCGCAAATACTGTGTGACATACAATATTGCAACGATCACCATTTTATTCTCTAGGGTCTGTGCTAAAAAAAAAAAAAAAAAAAATTATATATCTATAGATATATATCTCTATATCTATATAGATATATATATCTATATAGATATAGATATAGAGATATATATCTATATAGATTTATATCTATATCTATATATAGATATAGATCTATATATATATATATATATATCTATATCTATATATATATATAGATATATATAGATCTATATAGATATATATATATATATCTATATAGATCTATATATATCTATATATATAGATATATATATAGATCTATATCTATATATAGATATAGATAGATATATATAGATATATATCTATATATCGATATATATAATGTTTGGGGGTTCTAAGTAATTTTCTAGCAAACTTACTGATTTTAACTTGTAAGCTACAACTGTCAGAATCTGAAATAGGCTTAGGTGTGAAAGGGTTAAGATTGACATGTTTGGCATCAATTTACTCAATGCCACCTTATCTTTTACATTTTATCAAAAAAAAAATATATATATTGCATTTATGTACACTAACTTTTTTTTTTTTTTGTATCTGTGGGTTTTAAAAACTGTTGAAGTATTATCATTTGAAAAAAACTACCACCATTTTATTCACCCGGGTCTCCTTTTCAGAAAATATATCTTTTTTGGAGGTTTTAATTAATCTTCAGGCCTAAAATGTAAATTTCAACACTTGTGCAAAAAAAAAAAAAAAAAATGCAAAAAATGTCTCAGGCAGCAAAAGGGTTAAAGCAATAGTTTTTAAAGCCCCCCCAAATGAGCGGGCTATGTGAAAAGTACGGTCGTACAATACGCCGCATTCTTCTGGAAAAAATGAGAAAAGGGAAATGTGCGAGCTCTTAAGTCTTTGAGACGTTAAGTGATTTTACTCTACATAAATCATGCGGCAATTCTCCCCTGACAGCCTCTTACAGCATCAAATTGTAGAACATTAGAAGAGGAATTACTGGTACAAAACGCAAGGTAGGTTCACTTCAGTGACTCACTGGAACAGAGAGAAATTCAGAAAATAGGATAATATGTGTCATTCAGAGAAGGAGAATGTCGCATTGGCTGAGGGTTGCTACTAGAAAAAGCAATCTGGAGACCTATAGGGGTAACTTTTAGGGACGGTTCACACAAGAATCGCGCAGGAACGCGTGTTGCGCTCCCGTGCGATTCCCGTGCGGTGCGATTTTGCAGCCTAATTCATTCCATGGAAATTATTGGACTGCGAATCGGACTGAAACGCAGAAAAAAAAAACTGTATACTCACCTTTCCATAATTTTCCTTTCCTGGTGCATCTTCATGGCAGCATACAATGGGGGGGGGGTGTGTGGAGCCACAACCCATTGTATGCTGCCATGATGCGCCAAGGAACCAAGGAAAGTAGTGCATGCGGCACTTTAAAAAAAAAACGCACCAAGTTGCCTAGTGCCATGCGATTTGGTGCCTGCAAACACACTGCATTTGCAATCTGTGTTCGGGGGGGGGGGGGGGCGTTCACATTACATTGGCACCCGCAGCAGATCGCAAAGGCAGTGCAGTCGAGCGTGGCGTGGGAAACACACACGGAACGCGCCTTTAGCCGCACTGCATTATGGTGTCAACCAGCCCTTATTAAAGAGGAACTGCGGTCTGCTCACATAATTTGTAATAAAAGCATCTTTGCCATTCTGAAGCTTCCCTCCAACCACTTTGCATATTATTTTATATATACTGGGATTCTGTTCTTGCCAAATATGCTGCAGAAATCTCCCTCCACTGAGTCTGGCTGCAGCCATTTTAACTGTGGGCAGCTGAAGCTGCTGCCTGTTCACTTCCTGGATTTACACAGGCACACAGAGCCACACCTCCAGCCTCGCAGCTCTCATTGGCCCTCTTATGACTCATCCCCCCTCCCTTCCTGGCAAACTCTCACGAGAGTGAGAGAGAGAGCTGTGCATGATCACATAAGCCTAGGCTAATGACCAGACAAGAAACAGGAAGTGTGCTGTATAAGGGATTTACTGGCAGAAAAAAAAATGTTTTACTATCCAAAGTTAAAACAACAACAACATTTAATAGATGGAAAGATGAAAAAATGACTGAAGGTCGGCTTTAAGAACAAGAAACATAGTATTCATGTGTAGCGCTAAGTCCCCCATTCACACCAGGTGCGACTTGTCATGCAACTTGACAGGTCAATGTCGCATGACAAGTTGCACCCCATTTGCCGCTATGGAACCGTTCAAACTTTGAAAAAAGGTTCCTGCAGTATTTCTGACAATTTTATGTGCGACTTGCATTGACATCCGTGTATGAAGTCGCATAAATGTTGGCAAGCCGCCCATGAAGTCACACTGATCGGCGGCTTTGAAATCTCGCTGAAGTAGCGACAAGACTAAGAGGTAGGTAGGAAATGGGGAGCCCAGTGCTGGTGCAACCCATACATACTGTACCCCTATTAATTCATTGCAGAATCTTCTACCCAACATTGTTTACCCCACCCAGGGGGCATGAGTCCTTGGTAAAGCTGCATTCACATCTGTGCGTTCAGAAACCCACACAGAAACGTAAGTCTCCGAAAGCGCCTTTTCCCGGGACGAGCAAAAGTCACGAGTTACGATTGCGGTGCCAAACGCGGCCAGCAGATGCTGTTTTTGTTAGACATTGTGCACTGCCGAAAAACGAGTTCGTTTTCGTTTAACTAGTTTTTTTTTTCTGTTTTTCAGGTCATTCGTTACGATCACAATTCGTAAATTCGAAAATTCAAGATACGAAAATAAGAAAGAAAATGCGCAAATTCGAAAGAATAACTAAACTAACTAACTAAGTAATAATAACTAACTATTAAATTATAGGTATTGGAATTTCCTTTCAAATTTGGCTGTTAGTGAACGTAACGAATATGAATTTATCCGAAGTTACGAATTATCCGAAATAACGAATGCCGCATCTAAACAAATGGAACGGAATAAATGAATAATAATAAATAATAATAATAATAAAAAGTTGTATTCATTTATTAATTTCATTAATTCATTATGTTCCATTCGTTTAGATTTGGCATTCATTATTTCGGATAATTCGTAATTTCGGATAAATTCGTTAGGTATTGGAATTTCCTTTCAATTTTGGCTGTTAGTGAAGGTAGAGAATTTATCCAAAGTTACGAATTATCCGAAATAATGAATGCCGAATCTAAACGAATGGAACGTAATGAATAAATAGAAATAAATAACAATAGTAATAATAAAATCTTTTTGTTATTATTATTTATTATTATTAATTGATTCCGTTTCATTTGTCTAGATGCGGCATTCGTTTTTTCGGATAATTCGTAACTTTGGATAAATTCGTATTCGTTACATTCACTAACAAATTTGAAAGGAAATTCCAATACCTATAATTTAATAGTTAGTAATTATTAGTTAGTTATTATTTTGGATTTTCGAATTTCTGAATGTTCAAATTTACGAATATAAGGAAAAATTTGTTAAACGGGTTTACGTTAATTCGGATATTTCCAAATTAACAAATTTGTCGGAATTCGTTAAAAAAAACAATTCGGAACTAAACGAATTGCACAGGTCTAGTCTTCCCCCTCCCTCCCTTCTCTTTCTCCTGCCTCCAAGCAAGTGAGTACACCAAGGTAAGCGGGACTGAGATGTAAGGGGGTGCCCTGTGGATTCTGACGTAAAAGAACCCTGATTTAGGGTGGAATGCTGGGAACTTTGATGTACAGCAAGTGGGAGGTTTGGTGAGCAGAAACCCCCTTACATCAGAGTTCCCCTTTACACCGGGTTCCCTCTGAAAAATTAAATTTTGGCATGCGCGGCCAAAGTGTTCGGGATTGACTTGAAAAAAAAAAGGTGGCAACCCTAGCCCAGGGTGGGAGGACTTGATGGCAATCTGCAAGTGTTGAAGCACAGCGTGACACGCAGCGCCCGCCGGAAGTGGACTACCGGGAGGAAATGACGCAACGCATTTCAGAGCATGCGCGGTAGTCCATAGAGAGGCCGCAACGCTCCTCTTTCTCAAGCTCTCTGAGAGCGCAAGCCCTCTACCAACTTCACCAGCACCACGGAAGCACCTTCTATGTATGATGTTCCTGTATACTTCCTCCCTCATGTGAGTGGATTTCTGTTGATTCTTTTAACCGCTTGTTGACCAGCCGCTGCAGTTATACTGCGGCAGGTTGGCTCGGCTGCGCGGATCGCCGTAGCTTTACGTCGGTCCCTTTGACAGCTATAGCATGTTGCCGTTGTCCCCCGTCCACCCGCGATCGCTCCTCAGAGAGCCAGAACAAGGATCTGCCAATGTAAACAAAGCGGATCCCGTTCCGTCAGGGGAGTAGAGAGTGAGATTGTCTGTTCCTAGTGATCAGGAACAGCGATCTCTCTGTACTCCCTGTCAGTCCCCTCCCCCCACAGTTAGAAACACCTCCCAGGGAACACTTAACCCATTGATCGCCCAGAGTTGAGGGAAAGATGGATGGTGCTAAATACAGGGATATTCTTGAGCAAAACCTGTACCACTCTGTGTGTGATTTGAGGCTAGGACGGAGGTTCACCTTCCAGCAGGACAATGACCCCAAACACACTGCTAAAGCAACACTTGAGTGGTTTAAGGGGAAACATGTAAATGTGTTGGAATGGCCTAGTCAAAGCCCAGACCTCAATCGAATAGAAAATCTGTGGTCAGACTTAAAGATTGCTGTTCACAAGCGCAAACCATCCAACTTGAAGGAGCTGGAGCAGTTTTGCAAAGAGGAATGGGCAAAAATCCCAGTGGTAAGATGTGGCAAGTTCATAGAGACTTATCCAAAGCGACTTGGAGCTGTGATAGCCGCAAAAGGTGGCTCTACAAAGTATTGACTTTAGGGGGGTGAATAGTTATGCACATTGACTTTTTCTGTTATTTTGTCCTATTTGTTGTTTGCTTCACAATATTAAAAAAAAAAAAAAAAAAACATCTTCAAAGTTGTGGGCATGTTCTGTAAATTAAATGATGCAAATCCTCAAACAATCCATGTTAATTCCAGGTTGTGAGGCAACAAAACATGAAAAATGCCAAGGGGGTGAATACTTTTGCAAGGTACTGTGTGCATATATACACACTATATATATATATATATATATATATATATATATATACATAAAAAGGGAAGAGCACATGGATGTCTATGTTGAATAAATGTGTTTTTTTATCTTCAAACTCACAACGTCCCTTGGGCAATTTGGCTTTTTTTTTGTATTGTTGCATTTGAAACAGAACCGCAATAGACAGTAATAAAAACTTTTCTGATCCTTCCATACACTATCTGAAAAAAAAAAAAAAAAAAAAAAAAACATACATAACTATGCCATACATAAACTTTAAATTGGCGTCCATGTTATCTACAGAACATGTTGGCTTATTTACTTTGTACAGAAAAAGAGAGTAGAAAAAATGGACTTTGAAGGCATATTTTTCATTATATAAAAAGATATCAAGTTTGTATCGGTTGACAAAAACATCAATGAAAAAAGACTAAGACAAAGATATATATTATAGAATGAAAAATATGCCTGCAAAGTCCATTTTTTCTATTCTGTATAACCAATTAGGATGTAGCATAGTGTACTATTAATTGTACTGTCCACAGTGCCACCCTGTGGTGACAGTACCTATATATATATATATATATATATATATATATATATATACACATATACACATACACACACACACATACATATATAAGCTTATTTATTTTGTTAAAAAAAAAAAAAAACAATTAAAAAATATTATAATACAGGATGTATATAACACTTTGCTGCATCCAAGGTTTGCTTCTTATGACAACACTTGAATAACTATGAATGAAGCAGCAGATCTGCAATCATAATAATAATAATAGTAATAATAATAATGGATATAGTTTACATGGTGGGGGTTGTTTTCTCAGCAATACAGGAATATGATGTTTGTACAATATTCAGTATGAAGCTCATATTGGAAAGCTGTACAAACATGCCAAATTGTATCTCTCATATGCCACCTGCTGTCCGTTTTTGATACTGCAGCCAGCAAAGTGCTACACTATCATTTTTATAACATCACCAGTGCTACATTATTGGGCCCTTTAGGTGCCAATAGCAGTAGGTAATAACCTGGGTTTCTAGATGCAAGTCACTGCTTTGACCCTTTCCACACTTCAGGTCAGAGACGTGCGGTGAGGTCAGTGGCTGGTATCAGAGCCAGATACATACAGGTTACATACGCTGTGATCGTTAGAGCGATAGCAATAATTCTAGCACTAGACCTCCTCTGTAAACTCTAAACATGTAATCTGTAAAAAAAATAAAAGCGTTGCCGATGGAGATTTTTAGGTATTGAAGTTTGGCGCCATTCCACGAGTGTGTGCAATTTTAAAGCGTGACATGTTTGGTATCTATTTACTCGATGTAACTTCATCTTTCACATTATACAAAAAATCGGGTTATCTTTAGTGTGTTTTTTTTTTTTTTTTGTTTATATTCATGTTTGAAAAATTGCTGCGCAAATACCGTGTAACATAAAAAGTTGCAATGACCACCATTTTATTCCCTAGGGTGTCTGCTAAAACAATATATATATATAATGTTTGGGGGTTCTGAGTAATTTTCTAGCAAAAAAGTGATGATTATTACATGTAGGAGAGAAGTGCCTGAATTGGCCTGGGTGGCAAGGGGTTCATTACCATAAGTAAGTAATATACAAATAATTCTTATATATTATTTTTAACGTAATTAACTATATTTTCAAAATCTGTACTGACAAATTAATGAAGTTTGAAGTTATAACTTCCAACCAGTAATTTCACAGTAAACAGATAAATAATAAATTGTTATCTTATAACATATAGTATAATAATATAGGATTTAGCTTGTACCTTTTCAGCAGCAGCAGATTCTCATTCTCCCTCTTAATTGTGTGAGAAAAACATGGGATTGTGGGTAAATCTTATACACATAACCCATGTTTTTTCCTTGTAGTTAAGAGGGTTGGGCTGGAAGGGAGTATTTGTCTTTTAGACACGCCCCCTTCCATGACACTGCAGTGAGAGGCGTGCCTCCACTGCAGAATTTTTATTGGGCAGCTGGGACCAATGGTACTTTACCAGATGTCCAACGTGCTCCTAAAGTGCGTGCAAAAATCCTATATTCAATAATTATATGTGTATAGAGAAAATACCTATATCTTGAAAAATGGCAGAAAAAACAAAATCCAATATATAAACAATAATGGTAATCAAAGCAAACGATTATTTAGGGAAACCAATGTGGAAAATAACTTTTTATGTTTTGGATTTCACCTCGGTGATTTTCATTTATAGGGGGGCAGCAGTCCTTTCCTAGGTTCTATATTCCTAAGCGCGGAACTACTGTCATTTATTTAACTGTCAGGAATCTAGTTGTTAGTTCATTTGGACAGAGTATAATTCCCAATCCTCATTAACTTAGTAGGTACGATGCCCGGAGGTTATAGAGATGCGACTCGATTGGAGTCCACCTGTGGTAAATTCAGTTGATTGGACATGATTTGGAAAGGCACACACCTGTCTATATAAGTTTCCACAGCTAACAGTGCATGTCAGAGCACAAACCAAGCCATGAAGTCCAAGGAATTGTCTGTAGACCTCCGAGACAGGATTGTTTTGATAAACAGATCTGGGGAAGGGTAGAGAAAAATTTCTGCAGATCCCAATGAGCACAGTGGCCTCCATCATCCGTAAATGGAAGACGCTTGGAACCACCAGGACTCTTCCTAAAGGGGACCGCCCGTCCAAACTGAGCGATCAGGGGAGAAGGGCCTTAGTCAGGGAGGTGACCAAGAACCCGATGGTCACTCTGACAGAGCTCCAGTGTTTCTCTGTGGAGAGAGGAGAACCTTCCAGAAGAACAACCATCTCTATAGCACTCCAACAATGAGGCCCGTATGGTAGAGTGGCCAGACAGGAGCCGCTCCTCAGTAAAAAGACACATGACAGCCCGCCTGGAGTTTGCCAAAAGGCACCTGAAGGACTCTCAGACCATGTAAACAAAATTCTCTGGTCTGATGAAACAAAGATTGACCTCTTTGGCCTTAGTGGCGAGCGTCATGTCTAGAGGAAACCAGGCACCGCTCATCACCTGGCCAAAATCATCCCTACAGTGAAGCATGGTGGTGGCAGCATCATGCTGTGGGGATGTTTTTCATTGGCAGGAACTGGGAGACTAGTCAGGATCAAGGGAAAGATGAATGCAGCAATGTAGAGAAACATTCTTGATGAAAACCTTCTCCAGAGCGCTCTAAACCTCAGACTGGGGAGAAGGTTCATCTTCCAACAGGACAACCACCCTAAGTACACAGCCAAGATAACAAATGAGTGGCTATGGGACAACTCTGTGTATGTCCTTAAGAGGCCCAGCCAGAGCCCAGACTTGAACCAGATTGAACATCTCTGGAGAGATCTGAAAATGGTGCTTCAACAAAGTATTGAGCAAAGGCTGTGAATACTTACTGTATGTATATGGGAATATTTTTTGTTTTTTAAATACATTTGAAAAGATTTCAAACAAACGTCTTACACTTTGTCATTATGGGGTATTGTTTGTAGAATTTTGAGGAAAATAATGAATTTAATCCATTTTGGAATAAGGCTGTAACATAACAAAATGTGGAAAAAGTGAAGAGCTGTGAATACTTTTCAGATGCACTGTAGATTAGCCCAACTGTGCTAAAATAGTTCACTTAATTTATGCCTCCCCTACTTTTATTTAACCCCTTCATCTCCAGAAGATTCACCCCCCTTCATGACTAGGACATTTTTTTTGATGCGGCACTGCGTTACTATAACTGACATTTGCACGGACAGCGCTGTACACAAATAAAATGTATGTCATTTTTTTGTGAGTACCTGTGTATTGTGAGTACCTGTGTATTGTGAGTACCTGTGTATTGTAAGCACTTGTGTATGTGAGTACCTGTGTATTGTATTGTTGAGTACCTGTGTATTGTATTGTTGGGTACCTGTGTATTGTATTGTTGGGCACCTGTGTATTGTATTGTTGAGTACCTGTGTATTGTATTGTTGAGTACTTGTGTATTGTATTATTGATTACCTGTGTATTGTATTGTTGGGTACCTGTGTATTGTTGAGTACCTGTGTATTGTATTGTTGGGTTGGGTTGTTAGTTAATTTGGACAGAGTATAATTCCCAATCCTCATTAACTTTGTTGGTACGATGCCCGGAGGTTATAGAGATACGACTCGGTGTACATCTTGCGGCATGTTTGCGTTCCTTGATCATCCGATCGAGGGCGAATACTGCTGTGCAAAATGTAAGCACATTGTTTCCCTGGAAGCCCAGGTTCTGAATCTGGGGAAGCAACTGTTAGCACTGAAATAAAGGCCACACTAAATGAGAGTTGGAATCGTACCTGGCAGAGTAAATGGGTGACACTCACTAAGGGTAGAGGGGAAACAGTCAGGGAGGTCGGTCCTGGGCTGGAACATCCCAATAAGTACACCCTGTTGTGTGATATTGAGGAAATCAGTCAGTGACCAGCATTGCTGGAGTAGAGTGACGCCCCGAGTTGCCAGGGGAAAAACTCCTCCAGTGAGGGCAGAAGCGAGGCTAAGGGTAAAGAAAGACAGATTATGGTGGTAGGGGACTCTATTAGAAGGACAGAGACCTGAGACTCACAATACACAGGTACTCACAATACACAGGTACTCGCAATACACAGGTACCCGCAATACACAGGTACTCACATACACAGGTACTCACAATACAACGGTACGCTTGTGTACCGGGCGCTCGGGTTCGGCACATCATAGATCTGGTGGACAGATTACTGGTGGGGGGCTGGAGAAGACCCGGCTCTCATGGTGCACGTTGGCACCAATGACAAAGTCAGAGGAAGATGGAGTGTCCTGAAAAACGATTTTAGGGACTTAGGAGCTAAATTGAAGAATAGGGCCTCCAAGGTAGTATTCTCAGGAATACTACCGGTACCTCGAGCCACACCAGAAAGGCAGAAGGGGATTAGGAAACTTAACAAGTGGCTGAGGAGCTGGTGTAGTAAGGAGGGGTTTGGGTTCCTGGAGAAGTGGGCTGACTTTTCAGTCGGTTACCGGCTCTTTAGCAGGGACGGACTGCACCTAAATGGGGAGGGTGCAGCTCAGCTGGTAGAGAAAAGATGGCCGAAAAGTTAGAAGGGCTTTTAAACTAGGTGAGGGGGGAGAGGGTCCAGAGGTAGAGATAGCCAGCGTGGAACAAGGTTTTAGTATTATGGGCATTAGCGGTAGGGAGACTAAAATACCTAAACCCAATGTAAGTAACTTGACACATCTAAATTGCAGCCTCATAATAAAATTTATGTCATTTTTTTTTACATTTGTATTGTGAGTACCTGTGTAAAAAAATATTTTTTTTGGGCCAGTTTTCCTTTGAGAATACCAAAAATATCAGGAAATGTCCATTACCATTTCCCACCCAAAGAAAGCCCAATTTGTCCTAAAAAAAAAAAACACGGTATAATCCACCTGGATACACAAAGTACCGTATTTATCGGCGTATAACACGCACCCCAATTTAGGAGGGAATTTTAAGGAAAAAAAAACTTTTAGGAGGGAAGTTGAAGGAAAAAAAACTTACATTTAAATGCCCATCATTGCAGCCTTCTCAGTGCAGCCTTGCCCCAGTGCAGCCTTGTCAGTGCAGCCATGTCAGTGCAGCCATGTCAGTGCAGCCTTCCCCAGTGCAGCCTTCGTCAGTGCAGCCTTCCCCAGTGCAGCCTGGTCAGTGCAGCCTTCCCCAGTGCAGCCTGGTCAGTGCAGCCTTCCCCAGTGCAGCCTTCGTCAGTGCAGCCTTCCCCAGTGCAGCCTGGTCAGTGCAGCCTTCCCCAGTGCAGCCTGGTCAGTGCAGCCTTCCCCAGTGCAGCCTGGTCAGTGCAGCCTTCCCCAGTGCATCTCGTGATCTTTCAAAATCGCCGACCGCGATTTGAAAATGGCGCCGCCGGCGCCGAAATACATAGAGCCAGTCCTTGGCTCTTCTCGGCGGCTCTCGTTTACTTTCAGCTCCACTCGTAGTCCAGAGCGGAGCTATCCAAACCTAGCCGAGTACACTCGGCTAGGTTCGGGTGGCGCTCGAGTGAAGACGAAAGTGGCCGAGAAAAGCCGAGGACCGGCACTGTGTATTTCGGCGCCGGCGGCGCCATTTTCAAATCGCGGTCGGCGATTTTGAAAATCTGGCAGCTCCGGATCGCAGGGGATCGGCGTATAACACGCACCGCGATTTTCCCCTGATTTTAAGGGGAAAAAAGTGCGTGTTATACGCAGATAAATACAGTAGTTGTGACGATATGTACAGTTTTACTAACACATGTCAAAGTTGCAAAATTGTGCTTAGGCATTTACATTTGTTTTTCCCTTAGGCGTGAAGGGGTCAAATATAGTTTTTGGTTTGTTGTGCTCAGATACAGTTTAGTTCCGCTTTAAGATTGTTTTATATTTTATTTGATTCTACATTTTCTAGTTAATGTATTACTGTTTTCAAATTGCTCTCATATACGTATGCTTAATTTCCATGGTTGATATTCTTATTTTCAGTCCCAGCCTTCTAATTATATTTCATTATGTTACTTATAATTATATTCAATGCAGTTAACACGGCCAAGCGCACATTATATTATGAGCAGCAGCGTGATTTCAGACCCAATTTGTGGAATTATGTTTAGGTGAACAAGCATTCCTCTATTGTGTACAGAGCAGTGACTGCAGATGCAGCAATTGTATGACTAATAAACAACTAAACATTTCATTTAAATGTAAGATAATTACTAGGATGTGTAGTGATGTATTAGTCAGAAACCTTAACCTTTGATTAGAGTAAATTGGGGGATCGCTGTCATGGTGGGATCATTAAGGTCTCAGGGAGTCATCATGGAACAAAATACACAACATACACATAATGGTCCAACAGCAAACTCCATCCTCCTTCAGTCTTGCACAGTTGTACAGACTCCTCTCCTCTATTGAAATTGTGTATTCTGATTTTACTGCACACTATAAACTTCATCTGGGATAACTTTGTTTAAGTGCTAATTAACATGTTTGACTGGTTTGAAAAGGCTGGTTAAACATTAATTTAACAACAGCAAACTCCACTCCAGTCTTGCACAGTTACATAGTTACAAAGTAGGTGAGGATGAAAAAAGTCCATCAAGTCCAACCTATGTGTGTGATTATACTGTATGTCAGTATTACATTGTATATCCCTGTATGTTGCGGTCGTTCAGGTGCTCATCTAATAGTTTTTTGAAACTATCGATGCCCCCCCCCCCCCGCGCTGAGACCACCGCCTGTGGAAGGGAATTCCACACCCTTGGCTATCTTACAGTAAAGAACCCTCTACGTAGTTTAAGGTTAAACCTCTTTTCTTCTAATTTTAATGAGTGGCCTCGTGTCTTGTTAAACTCCATTCCGCGAAAAAGTTTTATCCCTATTGTGGGGTCACCAGTACGGTATTTATAAATTGAAATCATATCCCCTCTCAAGCGTCTCTTCTCCAGAGAGAATAAGTTCAGTGCTCTCAACCTTTCATAACGGATATCCTCCAGACCCTTTATTAGCTTTGTTGCCCTTCTTTGTAGTCGCTCCATTTCCAGTACATCCTTCCTGAGGACTGGTGCCCAGAACTGGACAGCATACTCCAGGTGTGGCCGGACCAGAGTCTTGTAGAGCGGGAGAATTATCGTTTTATCTCTGGAGTTGATCCCCTTTTTAATGCCAATATTCTGTTTGCTTTGTTAGCAGCAGCTTGGCATTGCATGCCATTACTGAGCCTATCATCTTCTAGGACTCCCAGGTCCTTTTCCATCCTAGATTCCCCCAGAGGTTCTCCCACCAGTGTATAGATTGCATTCATATTTTTGCCACCCAAATGCATTATTTTAATTGTTATCTACATTAAACCTCATTTGCCATGTAGTTGCCCACTACATTAATTTGTTCAGATCTTTTTGCAAGGTTTCCACATCCTGCGGAGAAGTTATTGCCCTGCTTAGCTTAGTATAGTCCACAAATACAGAGATTGAACTGTTTATCCCATCCTCCAGGTCATTTATGAACAAAATAAATAGGATTGGTCCCAGCACAGAACCCTGGGAGACCCCACTACCCACCCCTGACCATTCCGAGTACTCCCCATTTATCACCACCCTCTGAACTCGCCCTTGTAGCCAGCTGTACAGGCTCCTCTCCTATATTGGGAAAAAAATGCAGCGCTAAGAAGTAATAGGAAGTTAGGGTGTAGTGAAACAATTAAATAAGAGATGCTGTACTGAACAGTAAAGCATATGTGCAAAAACCATAAGTGAAATGAAATGAACAAACACAGTATAAAGTGTCCACATATGGTAAATGGATGATTCCAAACTCAAATTATTAAGAGGAACTGGTATGGACCAAAAAATGATGTGAAACTAGAAAATAAAGTCAATGGTGCACGGTGTGGATCTGTGACTGAGTCAACAACGGGGTACAGAACTTCCGTAGCTGTAAACCAACATCTCGATATGGGGCATCAGAATGAAAACATCAGGAAGTAAGATAAGATGGGTACTCTTACCAGATGACGTGGACTCCACTGTCATATGACATGGAGTCAATGGTGCATGGAGCCAAACCTAGGCTGGAAAACGATATCCGGAACGGTGGAACCTCTGTCTCACTTCTCGACTTCTCTGGTGGGGTGAAGAAACATCAGGAAGGGCCGCCAACTGGATATCAGCCAATAGACCTCAAGGATGTGTTCCAAGGACGTTTTCCAGCCTAGGTTTGGCTCCATGCACCATTGACTCCATGTCATATGACAGTGGAGTCCACGTCATCTGGTAAGAGTACCCATCTTATCTTACTTCCTGATGTTTTCATTCTGATGCCCCATATCGAGATGTTGGTTTACAGCTACGGAAGTTCTGTACCCCGTTGTTGACTCACAGTCACAGATCCACACCGTGCACCATTGACTTTATTTTCTAGTTTCACATCATTTTTTGGTCCATACCAGTTCCTCTTAATAATTTGAGTTTGGAATCATCCATTTACCATATGTGGACACTTTATACTGTGTTTGTTCATTTCATTTCACTTATGGTTTTTGCACATATGCTTTACTGTTCAGTACAGCATCTCTTATTTAATTGTTTCACTACACCCTAACTTCCTATTACTTCTTAGCGCTGCATTTTTTTCCCATTTACCAGTTATTGTTTGTCACAATGTATGCAGCTGCTGGCTCACATATATTTTATTTTTGCTATTAGAGCGCAGTGTTTTCATATTTCTCCTCTCCTATATTGAAATTGCGTATTCTGATTTTACTGCACACTGTGAGCTTCAGCTGGGGTAACTCTGTTAAAATGCCAATTAACTTGTTTGACTGGTTTGAAAAGGCTGGTTAAACACTAATTTAACAATAGCAAACTCCATCCTCCCCTTCAGCTTTGCACAGTTGTACAGGCTCATCTCCTCTATTGAATTGTGTACTCTGATTTCACTGCACACTGTGAGCTTCTTCTAAGTCACCTCTATGTAAATGCTAATTCACCCATTTAACTGGTTTGAAAAGGCTAGTTAAACAGGAAGCAATGTCTTTTATATAACCAAAATAAAACAGAGCCTGTCTTATTCCCAGGCTGTAGAACATCCAGCATCATCTAGTCCTTTCCTCTCCAGCTTGACTGTCCCTGACCCGCTCCTTTCATTCGCTGGATTTCAGTTCTTTTAATGACGGAGGCTCAGCATCACATCATGCAGGCATTGCCTGGAGTGGTCTACCTAGCAATGCCCACTCCTCCAGACTGATGCCCACGTATTAAAGCATTTTAATATTTGCATAACTCCTCCCAAAAGCCAGCCCACTGCATTTCTCAGCTGCCCCCCTGATCACATGGCATGGTACATGTGCGACATCACAGGTTGGCTGCACAACCCAGAAGAGACAGCCAGCCCTCTCGGTGATGTCAGAAGAAGATGGAGACGATAGAAACCCCTAAGAAAAAAAGATGGATTGCCAGGTTTTTAAGTATGCGTTTGGGGAACAACCTGGCCATACAGGTAAGCGGGGGAGGGGAACAGAGCAGGAAAACAAGATCTACATCTTTCCCTCTCACAGAACGGCGATCTGCCTTGTTTACATAAGCAGACCGCCATCCTGCCTCTCCTGAGAATGATTGGGGGTCCAATTGTGGGTCCCGGGGGACATCGCGTCCACCGGACCCGCCGATTGGCTCCTGCTGTGTCCAATCACAGCCGGAGCAGGCCGCCAGGGGTGCACGCCCCAGCGCACAAAATCACGTACAGGTACCTGATTTCACGCAGGAGAGCCGCCCTGCCGCACTATATGTGCGGGGCGGTCCATAAGTGGTTAAAGTAGTATTAAACCCTCAGTGTCTCTGGCTGCTAACAACTGGCTTCAAAAGTGCTGTCCGTCCGTGGGAATAATGGTGTAGCAGGAAGTGGAAGTTACTCACGCAATCCCTTTAAGTGAATCCTGGAATCCAAGAGGCCGCTGTAGAGGCCTGGACTTGATTTCGGGGGTGTCAGGCTGGTAAGAGGTGTGAGGCTTCCAGTTTCTCCTTTTCTCTTCCTCTCTCCTGGCTCTCCTTCTGCCCAGGGGCAGAAACCCCCAGCTCAGAGGTCCCCTCCAGGTGACTGGACCACGGACTCTGCTCTCAGATTTCCAGGCTCCTGATTATTTATGGGTTGTTCCCCACCTACTGGGCCTGGCCTCCACCAGGGATTGGTGGGAACTCCATAAATATTCAGGCTGAAGTGTCTGCTCCTCCGTCCACTAGATTCTAGAACTATCCACAGAGTTCTAGAAAACAGGGGGGAGATAACAGAACCACAGCTCTTGGAGCACTGCACAGTCAAAAACACAAAAACAAATTAACCCTGCCTAATTAACTTCTGCCTACAGAGGAGCCAACTACATTTGCCTCACCTACCAACTAGGAGGGTGCCACACATGGCTTGGATGTCCTCTGGGTGCTTTCAGCAGACAGACGCAGCATCCCTGATACCAGGGGCAGACCAGAACCAACCAGTTCAAAGAGGAAGCCCCCCACTAACCTCAGCCTTCCCCCCTTTTATAGCACAGGTGGGCTGGCTAGGACCAAAACGCTTGTCAATTGAGATCAGTTAACCCTTTACCAGCCTGGGCCAGCCACTAACTTGTTAGAACCAAATAGACATGTGCAGAACGAAAAAATTTGTTTCGTTTCGTTATTTACATAAATTTGTTTAGTTCAATTTGTTTCGTTCGTTTTCGGAATTAGTTTCATTTATTCGTTTTCAAATCGATTAGAACTTTTTTAATTGTGATCGTTTCGAAAAGTTTTCTAATACATTTCGAATAGTTTTCGAATTTGAATAGTTTTCCAATTTCCAAATAGAACAGAAAAAAAGGAATAGAGTAGAAAAAAAATATTTTTTTTTCTCTATTCTATTCCTTTATTTTCTATTATAGTTTTCAAATTTTCAAAGAGAATAAAAGAGAATAGAAAATAAAGAAATAGAATAGAATAAAAAATATTATTTTTTTCTATTCTATTCCTTTATTTCCTATTTTATTCTCTTTGGAAATTGGAAAACTATTCGAAAAGTATTCGAAAACGATTCAAATTTGAATATCGTCCGGATTTTTTTTTTTTTTTGCTATTTCGGATTTATTTAAATTCGGTACTATTCTAATTCAGATACATCCAAATTTCATGAAAATTCGTCTGAATCTTAGTTCGGAACGAAACGAACCTGCACGGGTCTAGAACCAAACGCGTTTCAACCTGCCTTCAATGGCACCAGCTTAAACTGGAACATAGGCAAGGATTAACAGATAAAGAAGCTGCATACTCAGTACATAATTACATCAACTGCTGCAATTGTTAAAAATGGAGGGTTTGTTATCAATTTAATTAACTTACTCCTCCAGAATTGTGACAAAACGATTGCCTTCGTTGCAATACACATACAAAGATACAAAGGAAAATGCGTTTACATCAGGATATTTTACAACAGGCGGTATGTTCCCCCCCCCCCCATCTGCATCCACTTATCTAACTAGCAGCTGTTACTGTATAGGAGCGAAGAATGAATCACTGAAAGCTTTGTGGTCATAGAGACAGTACAGTAAAAGTCACGGATCCAACCAATCATCTACTAGAGCGACCGATTGTTCTGTTTATTATAAGAGAGAGTCGGAGCTAAAACGTTCCTATTCAGAGAGGCTGTTTACTAGTTATGAAGAAGAACTGTACTAATCTATGAAATCCTTGAGCACTAAGGTAAAAGAAAAAAAAGTAGCAAGTAAAACCCACACATATACACTCACCTGACACTTTATTAGGTACAGCTTGCTAGCACCGGGTTGGACCCCCTTTTACCTTCATTCTTGGTGGCATAGATTCTTTTTTTTTTTAATTTATTTTTATTCAAATTTTCCTTATAAGACACAAAGACATAAAGACATATACAAATTGGTTGTCTAGCTTGTACAGGTAATATCGCAAGTACATCAGGTAAAAAAAAAAAAAAAAAAAAATTAAAGGGAAAGAAAAAGAGAGGAATACATCCATGCAATACAATTTTAACATGTAAGTGAAAAGGGGATTTTTGGAATTTTTGGGCCGCCCCCCCACTGCCCATAAAGGCCTATACCTATTAACTAGGAATTACATTTAATCGTCGATTCTTGGTATCGTAACTGAAGCTAGTCCAACATTAGTAAGCAATGTTCATTTCCTCCAGCCACCCACTCCAAACCTTATTAAATTTCAATTGGCAGCCTCTATTAAGATAGGTATCTTTATATAGTGGAAGATTATCGTTAACCAAACGTTTCCACTGGACATTTGTGGGGGGATAGGGCTTCTTCCATTGAAATGTTATGGTTTTCCTAGCGTAAAATAGAAGCAAGCCAATCATCGTGCGTTTAGCTACAGCAGGAACTAATTTTTTTATAAGGCCCAACATACAAATCTCCATAGACAGTGGTAGATTAGTGGATGCAATTTTATTGATTAGGCCTAGTACCTCCCCCCAGAATTGTTGTATCTTTGGACAATGCCAAAAGATATGGGAAAAATCTCCGGGGGTGTAGCTACATCTCCAACACTTAGGGGAGTGGGCAGGATTTATCAAATGAAGTCTGTGGGGAGTGAAATACGCCCGGTGGACTATTTTAAATTGGACTAACTTGTCACGTATAGAGACTAGCGAACTAAAAGGGAAGTCCCAAACACCATCCCAATCTTCGCCACTCAAAGCTGGAATGTCACGCTGCCAACGGGACAAAAGGCCGTCCAACGGAGGCAAGGACTCATAGATTAAATGCTGATATATGTGAGATATAGGTTTTTTTGTACAACCGGATCTAAGAGTAGTCTCCAGTTTAGACTGTATTAATATACAGGACGAACGTGGGAATTGGGCTTCGAAAGCATGCGAAAGTTGAAGATAACGGAACTGATAGTGCTGCGGAAGATTATACTGGGAGGAAAGCTGACAAAAAGAAAGCAGTGAGGTGCAAGACACCACTTGTGAGATTAATTTTATACCATATCTAGTCCATATCTGGGGGTCAATAGATTTGTAAAAATGTGGTAAATTGGAGGAGTCAACCCACTTTAATGGGCTATCTGGAGAGGATGTCAATTTGGCTGCTTGATCTATTGGAAATAGAGTAGATTTTGGCCAGTTTACCCGGAGGCCCGTTACCATGGAGAAAGTGTTGAGGAGTGACAGAGCACCCTGAAGTGATGGACCCGCGTCCCCCAAAAATAAAACCATGTCGTCAGCATACAGGGCTACTCTCTCCTCCAGCATGCCTATCCTAAGCCCCTTAATATGAGGCGATGTACGGAGAGCCTCTGCAACTGGCTCTATAGCTAGAGCAAATAGAGCCGGAGAAAGAGGGCAGCCCTGTCTAGTTCCCCGAAACAGTTGAAATGGAGTTGAGAGTCTGGAGCCCAAACGAATCGATGAGATGGGACACCTATAGATCACCTGCAACCATGATATAAACCGTAGTGAAAAACCCATTCGACGTAGAGTCTCCCACAAAAAGGGCCACTCCACAGTGTCGAATGCCTTCTCTATATCTAGTAGGGCAATAGCTCTGGTACCGGAGTTATTGTGTTGGGCATGAATATTGGTAAAGAGTCTCCTAAGATTAACGTCGGTTGACCTTTTAGGCATAAATCCTGTTTGATCAGAGTCAATAACCGAAGGTAATAATGGATATAGACGGGTAGCCAGCAGTTTGGTTAAGATTTTCAGGTCATTATTCAATAGGGCTATTGGCCTATATGAGGCACATAGCTCTGGGTCCTTAAGGTCCTTATGGATCAAAGTAAGATAGGCCTGGTGCATTGAAAGGGGCAGATCACCCTTGGATAGGCAGAGGGTGTATAATTGGGCCAGGATGGGTGCCAAAAATGCTGCATGTGCCCTATAAAATTCTATAGGAAGACCATCCGGCCCTGGCGCCTTGCCCAAAGGGAAGGACCGTATAATTTTTAAAACCTCTAAGGCCGAAATAGGGCGTACCAACGATTCTCGTTCCTCATTCGACAGCCAGCCAAGTGCTAGTGGATCTAAAAGGTTTTGCAACATCTCTGGCTGGAAGTCGGGGGGAAGAGCAGAGGTATAAAGAGTTTGGTAAAAGGCTTTAAACATTTGTAAGATTTCTACCTGAGAGGTCACCTTATCCCCAGTTGAAGACCGCAGGCCCGAAACCACTGTGGATGGATATTCATGCTGTGCCAACATGGCCAGGAAACGACCATTCTTGTCCCCCTGTTCAAATAGTCGCTGTCTACCTTTATGCATATCCAATCTTGTAACTTCCGTTAAATGTAAATTTAGTGAACTGCGGGCGGCATTTAATGCGTCAAAATGAGCTTCTGTAGGATCTGTACTATAGATTAATGTTTGATCCTCTACCATCTGTTGTAACCTGTAAGTTTCCCGGCCCTGCTGTTTCTTGACACTAGCGATAATAGAGATATATTGCCCTCTTGTATAGGCCTTGAAGGTGTCCCAGACCGTCTGTGGGGTCGAGGAGCCTTCATTAAGTTCCCAAAACTCAACTAGTCTGGGTGGGATAGTGTCAGCCACCTCAGGGTGGGAAATCCACTGTGCCCCCAGCCTCCACAGGGCCGCATCTCGGCGTGCAGGCGAGCGAAGCTCGATTACCAGTGGGCTATGATCGGACAACCCACTGGGTAGGTATTTAGCCCCTATTACATCCGTCAACAGGATTGAATTAGAGAAGGCTAGGTCAATCCGTGAGGCAGTCCTATGTGAGGCCGAAAAGCATGAGTATGCCCTAATAGCCGGGTGTTTCCATCTCCATATCTCCTGTAGCCCCATTGCCTGTGCCCATATAGATAGTTCAGAGCTATAGTTTTTTGATGGGACTGGTCTGTCCAAATCTGGGGAGATAGTAGAGTTGAAATCCCCCATCACCAGCAATTTCGCTGGATAAAAAGGAGCTGCTTTTTCCAAAACCTTATATAATAAATCATGTGTAAAAGGTGGAGGAATATAAACATTTATGATTATATATCGCTGAGACCAGTGTGAAAACACCACCATTGCAAACTTGCCCTGGGGGTCCGTGCACACGTCCTCAATAACACAGGGGAATTTCTTGTGTATTAGGATTGAGACCCCTCTAGCATAAGAGGAGTAAGTCGCATGGATGGCCCTCTGAATCCAGGGTTTTTTTAGAGTTAAAACCTTGCTGCCTGTGAGGTGGGTTTCCTGTAGGAGAATAAAATGTGGAGAGTGGGTTTTTAGATATCTCATCAACAGTGTCCGTTTAAATTTAGAATTAAGACCTCTCACATTCCATGATAGGACCGAAAAGGTTTCAGCTAAGGAAGTGGCCATATAGGTTTAGGAAGCCATGGCCAAGTAAAATGACTAGGGGAACACCATTTGGGGTAACTCACAAGCAGCAAGATTTTTACAATATACCATGTACCAGCAATGTTAATTTTTAAGGCAATTTTTGAAACAAGCTTATACAAACCATGACAAAGACCAACATAAAACAACAAAAAAATATATATACCCAAGCACGAAGTGCTTATCCGACTAAGTCCCATCTCCTCTCAAAAAACAAAAAAAGGAGGAGGAGAGTTGGGATTAGTTTTCTCCCAAAAAAAAAAAAAAAAAAAGAACACACACGCAAGCTGCAACTGTATTGCAACTATATTGCAGATATACCCCTAAAAGGGGATATCGTACTACTACTACTATTTGTTCAGGCACCCTATGGCCGAACAAATATATAAAAAAGGAAAAAAGGAAAAACCTATCCAATACCTATCCAAAAAAAAAAAAAAAAGGGGACGGGATGGGGAGAAAAGGGCAGGAGGGGGAAGGAAAAAAAAAAAAAAAAGAAGAGAAAAAAAGGAGACAAGAAAGGAAGCAACAGAGAGTAATTGAGGTGGGGTTGGGTTCTAATTTTCTAACTCTTGGCTCTTAGTGTAAGAGATATAGTCCAAGTCCAAGTCCAAGTCCAAAGGGCTGAGCATTCCAACTCCAAATAAAGTACATTTATCTAAGCATTCATTAGGAGACCACAGAATAGCAAGAAAATTTTAGACACTATAGGGGTGCACTATAATGGACTATAGTAGACTATAGTAGACTATAGTAGTAAGGATGGTAAAAAAAAAAAAAAAAAAAACACATGCGTCACCCACGGCCATCTAACCAGGATATAGCGGCCTCCGGATTGGTGAAAAAGAATGTTCGGTCCCCGTCTGCAACTCGAAGCTTGCTGGGATATAATAAGCTAAATTTAAGACCTTTATCCCTTAGGCGTCTTCTGACCTCTGTAAAGGCCCGGCGTCGCTGCTGGACTTCAGGGGAGTAATCAGGAAACAACATGATTTTTGCATTATTAAACCGCAGTTCTTGTTTATCTCTAGCTGCAGCTAATATCTTATCTCTGTCTCTGAAATTCAAAAGTCTCAATAAAAGAGGCCTGGGAGGATTACCAGGGGCTGGAGGGGTTGGTGGAATCCTATGCGCCCTCTCTACCACGAATGTAGGGGGCATAGCAGGTAAGTCCAACAATGATATAAGAAAGGATTCCACAAACTCAGCTGGTTTATTACCTTCTGTTTTTTCCGGTAGGCCTACGATCCTTAGATTGTTTCTCCTCATGCGATTTTCTGTGTCTATCGACTTATCTTGTAGGGCTTTTACCTGCAGCTGCAAAGCGCGAAGGTTCCTGGAGTCTGCACTGGTAACGTCCTCCAGTTGTGAGATCCGACTCTCAGCCTCTACGAAGCGGGATCTAAATTTGTCCATATCATGCCGAATTAAGCTGATATCTGAAGCCAAATGGTCTATTTTAACCATCACCTTTTCATTTCCAGCTTTAATTGCTGCCAGCAGCTCAGCATGGGAGGCCGCGTGAGAGGCTACAGGTGGAGACGGATCAGGGAGCGTCTGCGTGCTAACTGACATGTTTGGTATGGGAAGCCTCGGAGGTAATAACGCGGCGGCGGCAGCAGGCACAACAACAGCAGCAGGCTTAGCAGGCTTAACAGAGCCAAGAGCAGCAGCAGCAGAGGCAGCAGAGGCGGCAGGGGTGGTGGTGGAGACCGCAGGCACTGTGGAGGACCGGAGCCTACCCGGAGATATGGTGGGACCTCGCGGTGCACCGAAAGCCTTTTTCTTTCCCAGGGTGCCTGTATACGAACGGATCTGGTGAGAATCGGAACTGAGAGTCGCTGGAAGTCAGAGAGTCAGCCCGGCCAGTGCCAGAGAAATTTCAGGATGAATGGTTGGAGCGGAGCTCAGCCCGCACACGTCCTCTCACTCACTCACTCTCTCTCACATCCCCACAGTCGACGCCCACCATCCCCCACCGGAAGCATTAGCAGTAGTTGCCTTGGTGGCATAGATTCTACCAGGTGTTGGAAACGTTCCTCAGAGATTTTGCTCCATAGTGACATGATAGCATCACACAGTTGCTGTAAATTTGTTGGCTGCACATCCATGATGTCAAACTCACCAGATTTAGATCTGGTGAATTTGGAAGCCATTGGAGTACAGGGACCTCATTGTCCAGTGGTGAGATGATTGGAGCTTTGTGACATGGTGTATTATCCTGCTGGAAGGAGCCATCAGAAGATGGGGACACTGTAGTCATCAAGGGATGGACATGGTCAGCATCAATACTCAGGTAGGTCGTGGGGTTTAAACAATGCTCAGTTGGTACTAAGGGGCCCAAAGTGTGCCAAGAAAATATCCCCCCCACCATTACACCACCACCACCAGCCTGAACCGGTGATACAAGACAGGATGGATCCATGCTTTCATGTTGTTTACGCCAAATTCTGACTCCACCATCTGAATGTCGCAGCTGAAATCCAGACTCATCAGACCAGGCAACGTTTTTCCAATCTTCTATTGTCCAATTTTGGTGATCCTGTGCGAATTTTAGCCTCAGTTTCCTGTTCTTAGCTGACAGGAGTGGCACCCGGTGTGGTCTTCTGCTGCTGTAACCCATCTGCTTCAAGGTTCGATGTGTTGTGCGTTCAGAGATGGTATTCTGCACACCTTGGTTAACAGTTAATAACGAGTGGTTATTTGAGTTATGCCGCGTACACACGACTGGACTTTCCTTCAGAATAGACTGACGGTCTTTTCAACAGGGTTCCGACAGAGTTCCGTTGAAACGGACTTGCCTACGCACGATCCTACCAAAGTCCGATAGTTTAGAACGCAATGACGTACAACGGGATTAGAATAAGGAAGTTCATAGTCAGTAGCCAATAGCTGCCCTTGCGTAGTTTTTGGTCTGTCGGACTAGCATACAGACGAACGGTTTTCCCGATAGGAATAGAGTCCGTCGGAAAGATATGAAACATGTTCTATTTCTAGGTCCGTCAGAATTTTAGAAAGGAAAAAGTCAGATGAAGTCCACACACGATCGGAATGTCCGACGGAATGATTCCCTCGGACCTTTTCTGCCGGAAAGTCCGGTCGTGTGTACACGGAATTACTGTTGCCTTTCTATCATCTGGAACCAATCTGCCCATTCTCCTCTGACAGCAACAAGACATTTTCCTCCACACAACTGCCGCTCACTGGATATTTTCTCTTTTTCGGTTCATTCTCTGTAAACCCGAGAGATGGTTGTGTGTGAAAATCCCAGTAGATCAGCGGTTTTTGAAATACTCAGACCAGCCCGTCTAACCAACACCATGCAAGTCATTTAAATCCCCTTTCTTCCCCATTCTAATGCTCGGTTTGAACTTCAGCAAGTCATCTTCACCACGTCTAGATGCCTAAATGTATTGGGTTGCTGCCATGTGATCGGCTGATTAGCAATTTGTGTTACCAAGCAATTGAACTGGTGTACCTAATAAAGTGGGACGTACAGGTACGACGGACTCAATGTCGATCGTGTCACGGAGCCGCAGAACGGGGAGGTGCCTATGTAAACAAGGCATTTCCCCGTTCTGCCTTGCGACATGACAGAGATCACCCGATCCCTGTCATCAGGAGCAGTGATCACTGTCATGTGAGATGAAGCCCATCCCCCTCACAGTTAGAATCACTCCCTAGGACACACTTAACCCCTTCATCGCCCCCTAGTGGTTAACCTCTTCCCTACCAGTGTAATTTACACAGTAATCAGTGCATTTTTATAGCACTGATCGCTGTATAAATTTTAATGGTCCCAAAATAGTGTCAAAAGTGTCCAATCTGTCCGCCATAATGTCGCAGTCCCGGTAAAAATCGCAGATCGCCACCATTACTAATAAAAAAAATCAATAATAAAAATGCCATAAAACTATCCCCTATTTTGTAGACGCTATAACTTTTGCGCAAACCAATCAATATACGATTATTGCGATTTTTTTTACCAAAAATATGTAGAAGAATAGATATTGGCCTAAACTGAGGAAAAAAAATGTTTTTTTAATATATTTTTGGGGGATATTTATTATAGCAAAAAGTAAAAAATAATGCGTTTTTTTCAAAATTGTCGCTCTTTTTTTGTTTATAGTGCAAAAAATTAAAAACGTAGAGGTGATCAAATACCACCGAAAAGCTCTATTTGTGTGAAAAAAGGGACATCAATTTTGTTTGGGTGCAACGTCGCACGACCGCGCAATTGTCAGTTAAAGCGACGCAGCGACAAAAAATGGCCCAGTCATTCAGCAGCCAAATCTTCCGGGGCTGAAGCGGTTAAGCATCTGTAAAGTAAAAAACAACTAAATGTGTAAGGTGAAGTTAAACACGTATACGAGGGCTTCAGTGAAAATTAGATTTAGCACAAAATTTTTATTCAGTGGAAAATGCAAACAATGCCAGCAGAGGGCGCTTGTGAGATTGTGAACGATGGAAGGTTAACCTATAAATGCCTGGCTTTTAGTAGATGAATGTCTTCGTTTCTTTAAGCACATTGTTTTGCTAGTAAATTATTTAAACATATACAGTATTTTCAGGAAAGCTGTGGCCTTGAAAATAAAATACCGTCAGTTGCATTTTTTTTACGTTAAACAATATTTGCCTAGCTGTTTATCAAATGCATATTTTTCAGGAACAAGAACGCTAAGATGAATATTAGTGCACCAAAACATATTATAGACCCATTTTTGGTAAAATATAAAAGACGAGGTTGCGATAAGGTTAATAGATACAAAACATGTCAAGACTCAAAACTGCGCGTGTCCGTGAGATGGCGAGAAAGTACAGGACCTAAAATTTTCCATGGGTGAAGCTTTTACAGGTAATGAGTCTGGAGCGGGGATGTTCAAACTTTCTAAACATAGGGCCAGATTACTGTCATTTATACTTTAGTTGGGGGGGGGGGGGGGGGGGGGGCCTCAGGCTTGTTTGTCAGTGGGACTAGGAAAATTACCTAGTGCCTGTGGTCAGTAGGAGGAATAGTGCCTCATTATTGGTGTCAGTGGTGCGAATAGGGCCCCATTGTTGGTGTCAATGGTTGTGATAGGGACCCTTCATTGGTGTTAGTGGAAGCAATAGTGCTTCATCATTGTCATTGGAAGGTATAGTGCCCCATCATTGATTTTAGTGGAAGGAATGCTGCTCCAACGTTGATGTTAGTGGAAGGAATGGTGTTTCATCGTTGATGTTAGAGGAAGGAATAATGCTCCATCCTTGTTAGTGGAAGGAATGATGCTTGATCGTTGTCATTGGAAGGTATAGTGCCCCATTGTTGATGTTAGTGGAAGTAATGGTGCTTCATCGTTGATGTTATTTGAACAAATAGTGCCCCATCGTTGATGTTAGTGGAAGGAATGGTGCCTCATCATTGTCAGTGGAAGGCATAGTGCCCCATCATTTTTGTTACTGGAAGGAATGGTGCTACATCATTGATGTTAGTGGAAGGAATGGTGCTTCTTCATTGTCAGTGGAAGGTATAGTGCCCCATCTTTCATGTTAGTGGAAGGAATGGTGCTCCATCGTTGATGTTAGTGGAAGGAATGGTGCCTCATCATTGTCCGTGGAAGGTATAGTGCCCCATCGTTGATGTTAGTGGAAGGAATGGTGCTTCCTCATTGTCAGTGGAAGGTATAGTGCCCCATCATTTTTGTTACTGGAAGGAATGGTGCTACATCATTGATGTTAGTGGAAGGTATAGTGCCGCAACATTGATGTTACTGGAAGGAATGGTGCTACATCATTGTCCGTGGAAGAAATAGTGCCCCATCGTTGATGTTAGTGGAAGGAATGGTGCTCCATTGTTGATGCTGGTGAAAGGAATGGTGCTTCCTCATTGTCAGTGGAAGGTATAGTGCCCCATCATTGATGTTACTGGAAGGAATGGTGCTTCCTCATTGTCAGTGGAAGGTATAGTGCCCCATCATTTATGTTACTGGAAGGAATGGTGCTTCCTTATTGTCAGTGGAAGGTATAGTGCCTTGTATAAGTGGCAGAAATGGTGTCCCAAGGGCTGGATTAAAGTGGGGTTCCACCCAAAAAAACAAAAATACTTGAAAAATCCTAAAAACAAAAACAAAAAAAATTTGGATATTTTTTTTTTTACTCACCTCTAAATGCCTGTTGCTAGGGGGTCCCTCGTAGTCTACCTCTTCCAGTGCCTGGGCTGGTGACATCACTTCCCCCTCGGCACAGGAAGGGCTCGGCTCTGCTCCCTCCCTCCTGTCAATCATCTGGGACCCATTACAGGTCCCAGGTGACTGAGCGGCCAATCACGGCGCGCGGTGCCGCTCACGCATGCGCAGTGGGTGCCAGTCTGTGAAGCCACAGCCCGGCGCCCACAGTTGCAATGCCGGCGCCGCTGAACAGGGGGGGAGACAAGCGGGGCTTCGATCCCCCGCATCGCTGGACCCTGGGACAGGTAAGTGTCCAATTAAAAGTCAGCAGCTGTAGTATTTGTAGCTGACTTTTATTTATTTTTTTTTACCCAACCCCCTGGGTGGAACTCCTCTTTAAGTTAAGCAAAGGACCACATCTGGCCCCCCCGGAGCAGTTTGGAGACCACAGTTTTGTGTTAAAGGTGAGTTATAACTGTAGCAAAGTCCCAGGGCCCCTGAAGCCCAATAATGAGCTTCAGAGTTAGGAACAGCTGACATCCTTCAGTGTACAGTGGGTTACAAGGCATGGTGGCTGTAATGCAAGATGAACAGGTGGGCGCCAGACACTTATTGAATGCAAAGAGATTTATTGTCTCTTTAACAGAACTGTTGGATAGAGGATTATGGCCAGGACACTCTTAGGTAGATGCAATGTTAATTTGCAGACTCCGAGACTTCTATAGGCAGACAGCTGTACAGGTGAAGGCCTCCAGCCGGACACCACTTCTGTATAGGTAGGACCGTTGTCTCCTATGGTAACAATCTTTTAGCTGTTACTAATGCTAAAGATATTCAACTATCTGCAACACGAACAGTTCTCTTTACCCCACACTCACTCACTGTGGGTCTTCACTCAACGAGCTCCCAGTCTCTCTCACTAGACTTCAGATCCACTAGCCACTGGATCCCCTGAGCTCTTTCACTGAAGCACTCAGTATCTTCCTCAAGCGTCACCCCCACTTCACTGCTGGGTCCCTGGATTGGCACTCACAGATACTCCTCAAGCTTCACCCCTGCTGACACGTTAGGTCCCTGGCTTGGCACTCCACTAACGTCACCTCTGCTGTCCCGCTGAGTCCCTGACTTGGCACTTGTAGTAAAAAACAAGTTCCTCAGGTTGTGATTTTA
Source organism: Aquarana catesbeiana (assembly GCF_042186555.1). Taxonomy (NCBI): domain Eukaryota; kingdom Metazoa; phylum Chordata; class Amphibia; order Anura; family Ranidae; genus Aquarana; species Aquarana catesbeiana. The sequence goes on along the minus strand of NC_133327.1, from coordinate 675,874,827 downwards.
AACAGACCACAAACAGTAATCGTAAAAAATACAAATATATTAATATATACAATCAGGTCCATAAATATTGGGACATCGACACAATTCTAATCTTTTTGGCTCTATACACCACCACAATGGATTTGAAATGAAACGAACAAGATGCAGACTTTCAGCTTTAATTTGAGGGTATTTACATCCAAATCAGGTGAACGGTGTAGGAATTACAACAGTTTGTATATGTGCCTCCCACTTTTTAAGAGACCAAAAGTAATGGGACAGATTAACAATCATCCATCAAACTTTCACTTTTTAATACTTGGTTGCAAATCCTTTGCAGTCAATTACAGCCTGAAGTCTGGAAGGCATAGATGCTCTGTGATGCTCGGTGATGCTCTGCCAGGCCTCTACTGCAACTGTCTTCAGTTCCTGCTTGTTCTCGGGGCATTTTCCCTTCAGTTTTGTCTTTAGCAAGTGAAATGCATGCTCAATCGGATTCAGGCCAGGTGATTGACTTGGCCATTGCATAACATTCCACTTCTTTCCCTTAAACTCTTTGGTTGCTTTCGCAGTTTGCTTCGGGTCATTGTCCATCTGCACTGTGAAGCGCCGTCCAATGAGTTCTGAAGCATTTTGCTGAATATGAGCAGATAATATTGCCCGAAACACTTCACAATTCATCCTGCTGCTTTTGTCAGCAGTCACATCATCAATAAATACAAGAGAACCAGTTCCATTGGCAGCCATACATGCCCACGCCATGACACTACCACCACCATGCTTCACTGATGAGGTGGTATGCTTTGGATCATGAGCAGTTCCTCTCCTTCTCCATACTCTTCTCTTCCCATCACTCTGGTACAAGTTGATCTTGGTCTCATCTGTCCATAAGATGTTGTTCCAGAACTGTGAAGGCTTTTTTGGATGTTGTTTGGCAAACTCTAATCTGGCCTTCCTGTTTTTGAGGCTCACCAATGGTTTACATCTTGTGGTGAACCCTCTGTATTCACTTTGGTGAAGTCCTCTCTTGATTGTTGACTTTGACACACATACACCTACCTCCTGGAGAGTGTTCTTGATCTGGCCAACTGTTGTGAAGGGTGTTTTCTTCACCAGGGAAAGAATTCTTCAATCATCCACCACAATTGTTTTCTGTGGTCTTCCGGATCTTTTGGTGTTGCTGAGCTCACCGGTGCGTTCTTTCTTTTTAAGGATGCTCCAAACAGTTCATTTGGCCACACCTAATGTTTTTGCTATCTCTCTGATGGGTTTGTTTTGTTTTTTCAGCCTATTGATGGCTTGCTTCACTGATAGTGACAGCTCTTTGGATCTCACATTGAGAGTTGACAGCAACAGATTCTAAATGCAAATAGCACACTTGAAATGAATTCTGGACCTTTTATCTGCTCCTTGTAAATGGGATAATGAGGGAATAACACACACCTGGCCATGGAACAGCTGAGCAGCCAATTGTCCCATTAATTTTTGGTCCCTTAAAAAGTGGGCGGCACATATACACACTGTTGTAATTCCTACACCGTTCACCTGATTTGGATGTAAATACCCTCAAATTAAAGCTGAAAGTCTGCAGTTAAAGCACATCTTGTTCATTTCATTTCAAATCCATTATGGTGGTGTATAGAGCCAAAAAGATTAGAATTGTGTCGATGTCCCAATATTTATGGACCTGACTGTATGACAGTAAAGAATGTTCAAAAATGATAAAAACAAACACACATGTTGTGGGCAGATATGGAAACAGCTGGGAGGGAAGCCCAAAACTGTCAAACAGACAGAGCGTCCAATGCGTTAAAAAAAAAAAAAAACACAGTGCAGATCTTCTTCAGGGACTAAAAGGGCTTGAAACTCCCAAAACTGTGGCTTAAGTCTACGATGATAAAATACATGTCATCAGAAATATGCCAGAGTGCAAAGACATAAATGTTACAATCATCTTAAATTTCGATACAGGGAAATCATACATGCATATTGTGACATGGCCAATAAATTAACAGCTGAAAATACTGACCCCAAGTGTAAGTGTTCCACCCGAACAGCAGAAAACAACAACAAATGAAGAGAGAAAAAGGTCCGTCAGAGCCACACACGAACAACAGGCCAGGGTATCACCGACCGACAGTGATTGACGTGAGGCACAATGAGCACTCAAAGGGAGTGCGGCTGGCCAATTAATTTGACTGTGATATATCTAAATGGGTATAAAGATTGTTCCACCGATTAGTTCAGATACAATGTCTTGAATTATTGGTGATATAATGTATTCTAATGACTTGGCACTTGCTGATGCTTTCCCACTTCTTCATCTTCCCCGTTTGGTGAGAAGTCTGCTCTGGTACTGGCCTCAGCTTACTCACAATGGTCTCTGGTAGCAAGGTGGATGGTCCCTTTGTGGCTTCCCCTCTACCTCCGACCACGACAGGTTCCTCGGCTGGCGGAACCGTTACTTCTGGCTGGACTACAAGCCCGCAGTCCCAACCCTGCACTACTTCTGGATAGGCTGTCAGTCAGCCTAGCAGCCAGATGTCCCCGGAATAGGCCTTAGGTTTCTGGCCTAGCAGCCCAGGGCAATACGACACACGTCCACCCAGACAGCCGTCCAGGTAGCACAGAACCCTGATCACCTGACTCCACCCAAATAAATAGGTTCTCCCAGCAGGCCACGGGACCTAAGAAAATCCCTGCCCATTGGTTGAGACACCCCATTCATTCCTAACCTGTCCTTGCAATGCCCTTGTCAGACACCCCGCCATCGAGTGATAGAAGAGAGAAGTGCAGCAACTCCAGAATTAGGGCAAAATCAATTGACCTCCTAACAATTGGCCAAGACAACTATCACTTGGCAAATAAATTTAATAGCAACCCTGCCTAAACATCAGGGTACTACATAATATAGAATTATCACTATGTCACTCTGAGATTCACGGCAATACATCACTTATGATAAAAATACAAACAATACCGTATATACTCGAGTATAAGTCGAGTTTTTCAGCACATTTTTTTGTGCTGAAAGTGCCCCCCTTGGCTTATACTTGAGTCAAGCACTTTTCTGCAGCAAAAAATTTCATTTTCCGAACCGACTTCGGGGCCCCGTATCTCAGGGCCACTTGGTGCTAGGAACCCCAAATTTGGTGTGCAAACCCAGTGGAACTAGTACCACAACATATCTAAAGTGCTTGACATTTTCTGAACCGATTTTTGGGGTATCTCAGGGCCACTTGGTGCTAGAAACCCCAGCTTTGGATATTTTATGGTGCTAGTTCCATTGGGTTTGCAGACCAAATTTGGGGTTCCTAGCTCTAAGTGGCCCCGAGATACTTGGGCCCCAAAATAGGTCAACTGTGTCCATCTGCAGCAATGTCATTTCGGGACCCTTTGCGTTCAGAGACCCCAAATTTTGGCTGCAGCTAGGGGCATCTAGGAACCCTTAACTACCGAGTTTGAAGTTCGGGGGACCTATGGCTGCAAATGGGCACAGTGAGGCTGCAAATGGGCATTGTTGACCCTCTTTTCCACTTACAGTAGCTGTGCATTTCTCACCCTCGTCTTATACTCGGGTCAATACGTTTTTCCCATTTTTTGTGGTAAATTAGGGCCTCGACTTATACTCGGATTGACTTATATTTGAGTGTATACTGTACCTAATATTGACAATCAATACCTAATATTGACAATCAAATACAAGGTTACTTAAAGCACTCAAAAGGGGAAGCTTCGCTTGTTTGCTTCCTCCCTCCTTCACTGCCACAATTGGCACCTTTCGGGGGGGGGGGGGGGAATGGGTACCTGTTTTTGACAGGTACCCATCCCCACTTCCGGGATACCTCTCCAACATGAGGTCCCCTGGAAGTTCGGCCCCCTCCTCCTTCCCCCATCTGTGCATGTGCAGTAGGGAACCGGCTGTGAAGCCACAAGGCTTTGCTGCTGCTGGTTTCCCTAACAAGGAATGGTGGCGGTGGCGGTAGTGGCAGCACCCGAGAGCCGAAAAATCGGCTGGGGTGCCAACATCGCAGGATCCCTGGACAGGTAAGTGGCCTACTAATAAAAGCCAGCAGCTACAGTATTTGTAACTGCTGACTTTTAATTTTTTGGTGGGGGGGCTGGAGCTCCGCGTAAAAAAAAACAACTTGTCGTGTATTGAGTTCTGCCTTTCTGCTGACCGTATCTTTTATTACAACTTCCTGGATTCCCTCCTCTGCCTTCTGAACTACAGAGGGGCTGAAGGTAGAATCAATACAGAAATTATAGCTAGAAGGCGGGAAGGTACCACGGGATATGTAGCCCTTAGAAATGGAGTAGCTGCAAAGCATGCAGGGAATTCAGGAAGCTGTGAAAAGAGACGGCCAACAGACAGGCAGAACCCGCAACATGAAAGATTTTCTCAAGTAAGCCGATATTGGACTGTCAACTATAACTATTGTTTGTATTGGTATTACAATGCTGATGTTAGAAAATGAAAGTGTATGCATAGAACTTCTGTAGTGTTGTAGCAAATTGGGAGTCAATGGGGGCCTCAGTGAAAGGACCTAAAATATCAATAGCAAAGGTTCTCCCATGCAGAATCAGGAATTGGCACTGGGTGGAGTGGTGAGGCATATCACACCAGATTTGTAGGTTACGCATGAATTAGTGTCAGTTAGTAGTTGGCCATCCATGCCTGGCCACCAGTATAGTTCCCATAGTCTTTGGTTTGTTCTTATAATTCTTAGGTGACTCTCATGTGTTAGTTGTATAAGGAATTCTCTCAAAATGTCTGATACCAGGAAGCAATGAGATCCATGGACAGTAGTATAGTCAGCAACTAAGGACAGTTAATTAATTGATGGCTCTACTGGATGGAGGGGTGGAGCATGTGACAGCACATTTGTCAAGTAATGCGGATATCATGGGGGTTAGCACTTGAATCAAGAATTGGCACTGGGTGGAGTGGTGGGGCACATCACACCAGATTTGTCAGGTTATGCAAGAATGAAGGGCAGTTAGCAGTTACCATGCTTTGCCTCCAGTATAGTTCACATAGTCTTTGCTTTGTTCTTACAATTTGCTGGTGACACTCGTGTGATACTTCTGTACAGGACTGTCTTAATAGCATCATGGGCCCCTGGGCAAAGTAATGCTCTGGGGCTCCTACAATGGAGGCAGCGCAGGTAAACAGACATCAAGTAGGTAGGAGGCAGACAAGCGGAGTGGGGCTCCGCATTAACTTCATGCTTCATACTCAACAATTATTCTGTACAGCAAAGAAACAAAATACTACATACATAAAGTAACAAAGCTGTCCTGTGCATATAATATATCTGCTAGAATGATGCCTCCCCAGCACTATGGCCCCTCTACACCCCAGATATCCTCCCAGCACTCTGACCCCTCTACATCCCAGATATCCCCTCCCCCAGCACTCTGACCCCTCTACATCCCAGATATCCCCCCAGCACTCTGACCCCTCTACATCCCAGATATCCCCCCAGCACTCTGACCCCTCTACATCCCAGATATCCCCCCAGTACTCTGACTCCTCTACACCCCAGATATCCCCCCCCCAGCACTCTGACCCCTCTACATCCCAGATATCCCCTCAGCACTCTGACCCCTCTACATCCCAGATATCCCCCCAGCACCCTGACCCCTCTACATCCCAAATATCCCCCCAGCACCCTGACCCCTCTACATCCCAGATATCCCCCCAGCACTCTGACCTCTCTACATCCCAGATATCCCCTCAGCACTCTGACCCCTCTACATCCCAGATATCCCCCCAGCACCCTGACCCCTCTACATCCCAAATATCCCCCCAGCACCCTGACCCCTCTACATCCCAGATATCCCCCCCAGCACTCTGACCCCTCTACATCCCAGATATCCTCCCAGCACTCTGACCCCTCTACACCCCATATATCCCCCCAGCACAATGACCCCTTTACACCCCAGATATCCCCCCAGCACTCTGACCCCTCTACATCCCAGATATTCCATCAGCACTTTGACCCCTCTACACCCCATATATCCCCCCAGCACAATGACCCCTTTACACCCCAGATATCCCCCCAGCACTCTGACCCCTCTACATCCCAGATATTCCACCAGCACTCTGACCCCTCTACACCCCAGATATCCCCCCAGCACTCTGACCCCTCTACACCCCAGATATCCCCCCAGCACCCTGACCCCTCTACATCCCAGATATCCCCCCCAGCACTCTGACCCCTCTACATCCCAGATATCCCCCCAGCACCCTGACCCCTCTACATCCCAGATATCCTCCCAGCACTCTGACCCCTCTACACCCCATATATCCCCCCAGCACAATGACCCCTTTACACCCCAGATATCCCCCCAGCACTCTGACCCCTCTACATCCCAGATATTCCACCAGCACTCTGACCCCTCTACACCCCAGATATCATCCCCAGCACTCTGACCCCTCTACACCCCAGATATCCCCCCAGTACTCTGACCCCACTACACCACAGATATCCCCCAGCACTCTGATCCCTCTACACCCCAGATATCCCCCCAGCACTCTGATCCCTCTACATCCCAGATATCCCCCCAGCACTCTGACCTCTCTACACCCCAGATATCCCCCCAGCACTCTGACCCCTCTACACCCCAGATATCCCCCCCAGCACTCTGACCCCTCTACACCCCAGATATCCCCCAGCACTCTGACCTCTCTATGTCCCAGATATCCCCCCAGCACTCTGAACCATCTACATCCCAGATATCCCCCAGCACACTGAACCATCTACATCCTAGATATCCCCCAGCACTGTTAACATATACCACAAGATATCCTTGTATTGTGACCCCACTACATGCCTGACACCCCCTACACTGTGGCCTCTCTACATCCCTGATACCTCTAGCACTATAGCCACTCAAGCTACCCCAAGCATTGCTACCCCCTATACACCCCAGATCCCCCCCTCAGCATTGTTTTCCCCCCTACACCCTTGATATCCCCCAGCACCATTATTCCATTTATGTAGTATCCCCTTTTCCAGTGGAGATACAGTGCATGTAAACTTTTGGCTCTGTGCCCACCTCCAGCACTGGACTCACCTATACCAATCAAGCAGGTAGAAGGAGGGGCGGGGGAGGGAGCATCCCTCCGGGCATTCCAAGCCTTTCGGTGCAAACAGTGCTGGACAGCTGGGCTCACCATGACACCATCCACAATGCTACTTCCCCAGGTGGGCTCTCAGTGCTGCCGAATTAGCAGCTCCCACTCCAGATCCTACCCCGCGGCCTTCGAGTCCCCAGCATTCAAGCTGCATGGGGCGGGGTCAGAGCATCACTGGCACTCCGGCCCTTCCACTCCCTGCTGGCTGTGAAATAATAGGTATCGTTCTGCACAGAACGGCGAGCCCTTTGGTGCCGATATGTTCATGGAAATGTCCCGGAATACAGCTGATATATATATATATATATACACACACCCACACACACACATATATACATAAACACACACACACATTCTGATTATTTCACAGCATAATTCTGGAACCCAGCCAATCCAAGACTGCGTTCCGTATGCATGGTGAGATCTTATAAGCAGGTAAACTCTTCTGTATTTAATTTCAAGTACATCTTATGAATATACTGAGATGCTAGTCCATTTCCATACTGGCTTACTCTCCTCAAATTTTGTGTCTCATTTCCAGGACCCCTGTCTGTCCGGCCTCAGTGTTTTTAGCTTCCCACAGCAGGGGAAAAATTGATTTATGCCCCTTTTACACATTGGTTCCTTTCCACATCTACAATCTATAACAGCTGCAAAGTGGGTGGATTTATCAGAGACTCCATGAGACCGTGTTTTTGTTTTAACCACCTCACCCCCGGAAGGATTTTCCCCCTTCCTGACCAGGCGATTTTTTATGATTCGGCACTTGCGTCGCTTTAACCTGACAATTGCGCGCTCGTGTGATGCTGTACACAAAATTCCTTTTTTTCCCCCCACAAATAGAGCTTTCTTTTGGTGGTATTTGATAACCTCTGCGGTTTTTACTTTTTGCGCTATGAACAAAAAAAGACCGACAATTTTGAAAAAAAAAAAAAATAAAAAAATAATATATATATATATATATATATATATATATATATATATATATATATATATATATATATATATATATATATATATATATTTTTTTTTTTTTTTTTACTTTCTGCTATAAAACATATCCAAAAAAAAAAAAACAAAAAATGTCTTCATCAGTTTAGGCTGATATGTATTCTTCTACATATTTTTGGTAAAAAAAAAAAAAAAATAAAATCGCAATAAGCGTATATTGATTGGTTTGCGCAAAAGTTACAGCGTCTACAAAATAGGAGATATATTTATGGCTTTTTAAAAAAAAAATTTTTACTAGTAATGGCGGCGATCTGCGATTTTTTTAGCGGGACTGCAACATTGTGGTGGACAGTTCGGACACTTTTGACACTTTTTTGGGACCATTGTCATTTCAGGTGTTTTAGCGCTAAAAATAGTGCCTGTAAAGAGCCTGGAAAACGCCTCCCATGCCACCCCAATGTGAAAGCCCGAGTGCTTTAACACTGGGGCGGTGTGCTTGCAAAACATTAGAAAAAATCCTGCAAGCAGCGTCTTTGGGGTGGTTTAGAAGTGGTGTATACACCGCTCCCAAAACGCCCCTGCCCATTGAAATGAATAGGCAGCGCTCATAGGCGTGCGCAGGGGGTGTGCCTGGGCACACCCTAATCACTCTGTGGAGTGTTGATTCCCCCTACTGCTCAGGCTCCCCCCCCACCGCAGTTCTGCTGGCTTCCCTCCTCTCCTCTCCCCCCGACTGCTGTGGGGGGATGTTTCAGGATAGAGAGCGGGGGAAGGGACTAGTCAATATGTAATTTACAGGCCCCTTCCTTTTCTAAATGAACACAGTGAACACACTCACCCACTGTGTTCAATCATAACTGAAACATAGTAAATGGTGTTTACTATGCTTCAGTTTGTGAATGAACAGGAAGCCGCTCAGCACAGAGCACTTCCCATTCATTCGCTGTCCAGTGAAGGCTGCAGAGAAAGGCGTGTATGTTTGAGCTTTGGGGTGCACACCCGAATGCAATAGGCTGCACACACCTATGGCAGCGCTGCCGAAGCAACACGGGCTCTTTTAACCCTTTATCTTAATCTTATCTTATCTTAACCTTTCATCTAAAGACGCCCAGTGGGAAGGGCGAAACGCGTCAAGCGGGAACGAGCTTAACGAGACCTAGTGACGGCTGAGAGCACGCCAAGGCGGCGGTTTTACTTATATGCCCTTTCTTTGATGTAAGTGCATCTGGTTTTTGATTTTGCAATAAACATAGCATTATTACGCTATCCATCTCTCTCTTCATTGGTACATCACACACCTATACCTTACAAATGGAAACCTGATCCCTGGAGGAGCAGGAAGGAGGAAGGAAACATCTGAGCCATTGGTGCAGGATAAAGACCATGCGATTTTAAAGCTTATTGGTGGTGAGCGGGGACCCAGGAGGGGAGCACAGAGTGGCACTGGAATCCTCACAAACAGGAATTGAACACGCTTGACACTTTATGGGTGGACTCTTCACTTATGATTGCATTACTATGTTAATTGCACAAGCACTTTATGTATAGTTTATGTGATATATATGAGCAGCGCTAAGTTAATTTTTTTGTAATATTCTGTCTAAATTGGCCATAGTATGTGTGTGTATGAATGTGAGTTAGGGACATTAGATTGGCAGGGACTGATGTGAATGTACAATGTATATGTAAAAGTGCTGCGTAAATTGGTGGCGCTATACAAATACCTGAAATAAATTTTTTTTAAAAATCTACCCAGCTAGGAGGTGTCTACAGAGAACACAGCCCTGTGAGTACTGATGACCCTGAGCAGAGGAGAGGCTGTAGGGAGATGGCTGCTTATTGCTGCATCTGCTTTCACCTGTGACTACTGCAGACTGTCCACTATATGTGATTGACCGTGTATGTCAAGTGACTCCTGAATGTATGTCCTAATGATGTGACTGTAATGGCGTTTCCTGAACAACAACAGTAAACTGCAGCAAATCTACAATTTTTTTACAAATCCCTAACAGAGTCAGTGTAAAGAACGCCCCCACTTATAGTGCTGATCAGAATGCCACCGTTACAAACAGCTGAAAATATATTTGGCGTCATGCTGCTGGCTATGCCGAGTGGTGTTGGACCCAGGACCATGCAGACACCATCAGATGGGAGGTCATTAAGCCACAGCCCAAGGAACCCCTGGCAATCTCTGGGGGAACCATAGGAGACCACGGAACCCTGACCGAGTTCCTTACACAATTCTGGCTGGTTTTACTAGTTTCACAATGAAAACTCCCAAATGTATTCTGGGTTTCATGTTCAGACCTATTTAGCTATATAAGCCAGCAATCTGATTGTACAACAGTGGCATCTGGTGCTCCATTTTTTTGGGGGGGGCGGAGGGTGGCGGCAAATAAATCACCCAACCCCCCCGCCGTTCGTTCTGTTGGTCGGTCAGTTGGTCCATCATTTAACCCCCCCCCATCGCTCGCCCAATCGGCAAAAGACCCACGCCCCTCCCTGTCACTCGCCTGTCCGCCCCCCAGCCCCGCACTTACCCAATCTAGGCTGCGGGCAGCTTCAGGGGCTTCCCCCCGCATCTCCTCCTCGGCGGCTTACCCCTCCATCTCCTCTTTGGCGGCCAATATGGTCGCTTCTACTCTCGGACAATTGGGTCTTAAGACCCGTTTCCAGGCCGCTATTGTCACACAACTGGGTGGGCTGAGGGTGCGGTGCTCTGCGCCCCCCGAGCCAACCCTTTTTTAAGCCAATTAGAGCCTCAGCCTCTAATCATGTGCTTCGAAAAAAAAAAAAACGAATTGAAATCAATGCATCTGGCATGTAGATTAGGGGCTAGGGGCCGGGCGCACGGATTAGGAGGGCGGCGCCCCTGCGCCCCTTATGGACGGGCCGCCACTGTTGTACAATCTACTCTACATCTACCAACGACGACATAGTACAGGGACGTCTCCTATTGGAGACAATTTAAACCCCTAACATTCCAAGAAATTACTGTAATTAGAGTCATTTGAGGTATATAGGAGAAATCAGTGTAGGGGTAGAACTTGCGGGGCAGCATCCTGGCCCCACGCATGAGGAACACTGTAGCACATATGACACTGTACCAAATTACCTTTAGTATAGGTAACAAAAAAACACCTTTAACATTCCCAACCCTTTCCCTAACCCTCCCCCTCCCCACATCCCAATCCCCAACCTAGGAATGCTTAGAACCCCAAACATTATACACCCAATGCTAGGGGGGGTTGTAGCAGTGGGCGTATATATACACTGAGGGGGGAGCGACCCTGCAGATCTAGAGAGGCTCCACCGCCAGTGCAGGAGAGGATCAACACAGTTATTAGGTTTCATCTCCATCCATCAAATGCGCACCAAGAGATAACAAAACGTATACCCTTTACACATTTAAAGTGGAGTTCCACCCACTTTTACAACTCTTCAGCATCCCTCACTAAACTGTGCACTGTAAACGAATTGGATATTTAAAATTTTTTTTCCTCAGCACCTACTGTATATCTGCTGTATTCATTTTTCACTTCCTCCTCCCTGGCCGCGGCCCATCGCATCATTTCCTGTTTGCAATGCCTTCTGGGAAGGGGCGGCAATTTCCTCTGACACTGCCGTTGCTATGGAAACCTGACCTGAAACCTATTACACTGCTTGTGATGTACTGAGCATGTGCGAGATCTGCAAGGATGAGAACCAGGAAGAAATACAGTCTGGCTTCGGATGCCCACACTTAAGATGGCCACGGCCTGCTGTAAGTTTATAAAATAACAAACTACTGCTATAAACTAACAAAACAGACCTTAGTTTACAGACTAACTTTATTGGAATACATTAAGCTCGTGTGTTATAGGGGTATTTTTATATAAAAAGTATAATTTCGGCCGGATTACCACCTTAAACATGAGCAGGGGGGGAATAGCATACGATTAGACCCCAAGAGAAAAACAATCCCATCCCCTTGAATAACAGTCCTTTTATTCAGGGCTAAGGATAAACCTTCTGCATTAATATTTCACAGTGTGCACAGAAGTACAGGGCTACAGTACCTATTACCTGACACTAGAGTCCGCCAGTGAGTCAGAAGTTAGTGCAAGATAAGTCTGGCTGTTTAGGTCACTCTTCAGCAGGAGGAGTGAGACTCAGACACTAGAGTCCGCCAGTGAGTCAGAAGTTAGTGTAAAGGAAGTCTTTCTAGTTTGGGCACTTTACAGCAGGAGGAATGAGACTCTGTGCAGGGAAAAAAAAAAAAAAAAGGGAAAAGAAGAGGGGGAAAAAAAAACCCCAACATATAAGGCAAACCCTGCAGCAAGAAACAGCATTTCGGCATAAGCCATGAAATCCGGAGTACTGAATGGTGAACAGAAACCTGAGTGTGCCCAACTGCAGAAGATCACCTGGTCTGTTCAGGGGCACTTTCTTCAAACGTTGCAGACAAGTAGGTCAGGCACAACAGGTGCAACAGAAGTAGAAGGTGACCTCACACCTGGACGATGATCTCCCCCAGATATCCGCCCCAAGGTCCTCCCGTCAGGTAGTTTATGAACAGAAGACGGGGCTGTAATACTGAGGTAAGAGGTTGTTAAATGTGGGGAGACCAGCAGCCATCAGCGGTGCGGGGGGGATGGGAGGATTCTAGCCAGGCAGATGCATCTCTGGGAGAAGTAAAAAACCTTGTGGTTTCACCATCTTGAACCTGCAGATTTGCCGGGAACAGGATACTATACTTAATGCCCTTCACTCGCAAAGCAGCTTTTATTTGGTCAAAAGAGCGCCTCATTTTTTGCGTTTCCACTGAGTAGTCTGGGAAAATCAAAAAAGTTTGCTGTTTTGATATGCCAGTTCCCCCTGTACTCTGGCCACGCGGAGTACCTCATCCCTATCCCTGAAGTTCAGGAATTTGAGTATAAAAGTGCGCGGTGGGGATCCCGGTGGGCCCGGTTTAGGGGGGGATGCGGTACGCACGTTCCACTGCGTAGAAGGGTGAAAATTGTGCCAGACGCAGGAGGGATTTTAGTAGATTTTCCGCAAACTCAGTCGGGTGTGAACCCTCTAGACCAGGGATATGCAATTAGCGGACCTGCAGCTGTTGCAGAACTACAAGTCCCATGAGGCATAGCAAGACTCTGACAGCCACAAGCATGACACCCAGAGGTAGAGGCATGATGGGACTTGTAGTTTTGCAACAGCTGGAGGTCCGCTAATTGCATATCCCTGCTCTAGACCCTCCGCCATGCCGACAATGCGGAGGTTGTTTCTCCGATTGCGATTTTCGGCATCTTCTGCTTTGTATTCAAGGGCTTTCATTTTAGTGTGCAGCATTCGCAGGTCAGTGGTATGGCCCTCCACCATGTCTTCTACATGACTTATGCGCTGTTCTGCTGTATGGATTCTGGAATGCATTTTGTCCATGTCCTGCCTGATTAACCCAACATCAAGCTGCACAGCATCTACTTTAGTGGTTAGAGAGGCGACAGAGGCATGACAATTTGTGATGGCAGCCAGGACCTCTGCAAGACTGGTTACAGGCGGCGAGGGCTGCTCCTGGCTCTCCGCCTGGGACGCCATGATCGTGGATGGGCGCCTTCCAGACCCCACGCGGTCCCTGCGGACCGGGACGGATTCCTCCGGTACAGAGGGGGAAAGTATATTTCTTACCCCGTCCTTTTGATGCCCAGGATGACTAGCGTCTCATGGAGATGTCCACTGCCTCTCTGGGTGTATTCTGGCCGCCAGAAGGAGGTAGGAAAGCCTCGGATGCGAAGCTCACTCAGCAGAGATTGTAGGCAGCCCGGAAGCCCTTCCAGGATGGGGGGGATTGCGAACACAGTCAGGGAGGCTGGGAGAACTCACCAGGGCCACCGCCGAGTGTAGCAAGATGGGCGCCGTTCCGGAAGGTAGGCCGGCACCGCAGCCTGTCCTTAGGGAGATACAGGGCGTGGATGCACAACAACTGTGGCATCAGGTAGTCCGGAGGTGATTCCAGAGGAGGATGAGGCTCTGTCTGGCCAGGGAGGCCCGAAAAACTTGCCCTGGCCTCCACCGGGTGGAGCAAGATGGTTGCCGCTCCGGAGACTAGGCCGAAGCCGCGGCCTTTCCTAGGGATAGTGCTGATCCAGACGGCTTCACCGTAGCGGCCTCGGGCGGCGTTCAAATGTGCTGACAGGCTCCAGGGGCAGCGGGGAAAGCAGGATAAGTCCCCAGGTGCAGTGGATGTGCAAGATGCGAGCAGGGTGGTCGAAAAAGAGTATTGGGCAGTGGAGCTCTCACAGTCTGTGCCCTACTCCATTGCTCTCCAAGCCACGCCGGATACAAATTAAACAAAAAGAATTAGAAATCCCTGGCATTTCACTGTTTCAGACCATCCATTTCCCCTCATCAATATATTATGGAAACATTTAAATGAAACGTTTCTATTTTCATTCTAAACTTTATTTTAGATGCAGTGATGACATCATTGGGTTTCTGTGCTTCTCTATGCAATGTAGGCAGATCACGGCTGATGGGAGGGGCCAGCAGGGTGCTGTCAGGGCCGGACTTACCCACTCAAGCCCATGGGCCCCGCCCAATAGGGGGCCCCGTGGGCAAGGCCGGATCCGCGGCAAACTACCGCCCGCTAGCCAGCCCATTTCGTCGGCACTGCTGCTTATTTCACTGGGACCGATCGGGCTTGTGTACTCCCACTTCCTGGTAGCGGTGGAACGCACGATAGGGCGGACGTAATGTCATCAGCCGGAAATGATGGCCGCGTTGCCTCCCATGTCTTGCATCATTTCTGGCTGATGACATCACATCCGCCCTATCGTGTGTTCCACCGCTACCAGGAAGTGGGAGTACACAAGCTCGATCGGTCCCTGTGAAATAAGCAGCGGTGCCGGCGAAATGGGCTGGCTAGCGGGCGGTAGTTTGCCGCCCCCCTGAATGTTAGAAATCATGGGGCCCCAGTACATCCTACCTGACGGGGCCCCCTTTGACCCGGAGGCAGGCGACGTGGCAAGTGACACCCTGCATCTGCTGACAAGTAACAACCTGTATCCCCTGACAAGTGACGTGGCAAGTGACACCCTGCATCCGCTGACAAGAGACACCCTGCATCCGCTGACAAGAGACACCCTGCATCCACTGACAAGAGACACCCTGCATCCGCTGACAAGAGACACCCTGCATCCACTGACAAGAGACACCCTGCATCCGCTGACAAGTGACGTGGCAAGAGATACCCTGCATCCGCTGACAAGTGACACCCTGCACCCGCTGACAAGTGACACCCTGCATCCGCTGACAAGAGACACCCTGCATCCGCTGACAAGAGACACCCTGCATCCGCTGACAAGAGACACCCTGCATCCGCTGACAAGAGACACCCTGCATCCGCTGACAAGTGACACCCTGCATCCGCTGACAAGAGACACCCTGCATCCGCTGACAAGAGACACCCTGCATCCGCTGACAAGTGACGTGGCAAGAGATACCCTGCATCCACTGACAAGTGACACCCTGCATCCGCTGACAAGAGACACCCTGCATCCGCTGACAAGAGACACCCTGCATCCGCTGACAAGAGACACCCTGCATCCGCTGACAAGAGACACCCTGCATCCGCTGACAAGAGACACCCTGCATCCGCTGACAAGTGATGTGGCAAGTGACACCCTGCATCCGCTGACAAGTGACACCCTGCATCCGCTGACAAGTGATGTGGCAAGTGACACCCTGCATCCGCTGACAAGAGACACCCTGCATCCGCTGACAAGAGACACCCTGCACCTGCTGACAAGAGACACCCTGCATCCACTGACAAGTGACACCCTGCATCCGCTGACAAGTGACACCCTGCATCCACTGACAAGTGACACCCTGCATCCACTGACAAGTGACACCCTGCATCCGCTGACAAGAGACACCCTGCATCCGCTGACAAGTGACACCCTGCATCCACTGACAAGTGACACCCTGCATCCGCTGACAAGTGACACCCTGCATCCACTGACAAGTGACACCCTGCATCCACTGACAAGTGACACCCTGCATCCGCTGACAAGAGACACCCTGCATCCGCTGACAAGTGACACCCTGCATCCACTGACAAGTGACGTGGCAAGTGACACCCTGCATCCGCTGACAAGAGACACCCTGCATCCACTGACAAGTGACACCCTGCATCCGCTGACAAGAGACACCCTGCATCCGCTGACAAGAGACACCCTGCATCCGCTGACAAGAGACACCCTGCACCTGCTGACAAGAGACACCCTGCATCCGCTGACAAGAGACACCCTGCATCCACTGACAAGTGACACCCTGCATCCGCTGACAAGTGACACCCTGCATCCGCTGACAAGTGACACCCTGCATCCGCTGACAAGTGATGTGGCAAGTGACACCCTGCATCCGCTGACAAGAGACACCCTGCATCCGCTGACAAGAGACACCCTGCACCTGCTGACAAGAGACACCCTGCATCCACTGACAAGTGACACCCTGCATCCGCTGACAAGTGACACCCTGCATCCACTGACAAGTGACACCCTGCATCCACTGACAAGTGACACCCTGCACCTGCTGACAAGAGACACCCTGCATCCGCTGACAAGTGACACCCTGCATCCGCTGACAAGAGACACCCTGCATCCTCTGACAAGTGACACCCTGCATCCGCTGACAAGTGACACCCTGCATCCGCTGACAAGAGACACCCTGCATCCTCTGACAAGAGACACCCTGCATCCTCTGACAAGTGACACCCTGCATCCGCTGACAAGTGACACCCTGCATCCGCTGACAAGTGACACCCTGCATCCGCTGACAAGTGATGTGGCAAGTGACACCCTGCATCCGCTGACAAGTGACACCCTGCATCCGCTGACAAGAGACACCCTGCATCCGCTGACAAGAGACACCCTGCATCCGCTGACAAGAGACACCCTGCATCCGCTGACAAGAGACACCCTGCACCTGCTGACAAGAGACACCCTGCATCCGCTGACAAGAGACACCCTGCATCCGCTGACAAGAGACACCCTGCATCCGCTGACAAGAGACACCCTGCATCCGCTGACAAGTGACACCCTGCACCTGCTGACAAGAGACACCCTGCATCCGCTGACAAGTGACACCCTGCATCCGCTGACAAGAGACACCCTGCATCCACTGACAAGTGACACCCTGCATCCGCTGACAAGTGACACCCTGCATCCACTGACAAGTGACACCCTGCATCCGCTGACAAGTGACACCCTACATCCGCTGACAAGAGACACCCTGCATCCACTGACAAGTGACACCCTGCATCCACTGACAAGTGACACCCTGCACCTGCTGACAAGAGACACCCTGCATCCTCTGACAAGTGACACCCTGCATCCGATGACAAGAGACACCCTGCATCCGATGACAAGAGACACCCTGCATCCACTGACAAGTGACACCCTGCATCCGCTGACAAGAGACACCCTGCATCCACTGACAAGAGACACCCTGCACCTGCTGACAAGTGACACCCTGCATCCGCTGACAAGAGACACCCTGCATCCGCTGACAAGTGACACCCTGCATCCGCTGACAAGAGACACCCTGCATCCACTGACAAGTGACACCCTGCATCCACTGACAAGTGACACCCTGCATCCGCTGACAAGTGACACATTGCATCCGCTGACAAGAGACACCCTGCATCCACTGACAAGTGACACCCTGCATCCACTGACAAGTGACACCCTGCACCTGCTGACAAGAGACACCCTGCATCCGCTGACAAGAGACACCCTGCATCCACTGACAAGTGACACCCTGCATCCACTTACAAGTGACACCCTGCATCCGCTGACAAGTGACACCCTGCATCCGCTGACAAGAGACACCCTGCATCCGCTGACAAGTGACACCCTGCATCCGCTGACAAGTGACACCCTGCATCCGCTGACAAGTGACACCCTGCATCCTCTGACAAGTGACACCCTGCATCCGCTGACAAGTGACACCCTGCATCCGCTGACAAGAGACACCCTGCATCCGCTGACAAGTGACACCCTGCATCCGCTGACAAGTGACAACCTGCATCCGCTGACAAGAGACACCCTGCATCTGCTGACAAGTGACACCCTGCATCCACTGACAAGTGACACCCTGCATCCGCTGACAAGAGACACCCTGCATCCTCTGACAAGTGACACCCTGCATCCGCTGACAAGAGACACCCTGCATCCGCTGACAAGAGACACCCTGCATCCGCTGACAAGAGACACCCTGCATCCACTGACAAGTGACACCCTGCATCCGCTGACAAGAGACACCCTGCATCCTCTGACAAGTGACACCCTGCATCCGCTGACAAGAGACACCCTGCATCCGCTGACAAGAGACACCCTGCATCCGCTGACAAGTGACACCCTGCATCCGCTGACAAGTGACATGGCAAGCGACAATGCGCAATGTGTGGCAAATGACAATCCGCATATGAAGGCAGGTGACGTTGGCAAGTGACAAGCTCAGGCTCCTACTGATTCTGCTTATGGTGAGTTGAACTATTTTATTTTATATAACAATGTAATAATAGAAATATTGCACTTCAATCATTATTTTGCGATACAGCACTGTGTCTATATAACTGACAATTGCACAGTTGTGTGATGCTGTACCCAAACACTCGGCTACTCTCGGCTCCGCTCGGGACTGCGGGAGGACCTGAGAGCCGCCGAGAGGACCCGAGAGTCGCCGAGATACACAGGACTCTGTATCTCAGCGGCGCCATTTTTAAACTTCAAGACTGCAATGAGAAGGCTGCAAATGACACTGGGGCAAGGCTGCAGATGGACGCTGTGCAAGGCTGCATTGATGGGCATTTAAATATAAGTTTTTTCCTTAAACTTCCCTCCTAAAAGTTTTTTTCCTTAAAATTCCCTCCTAAACTTGGGGTGCATGTTATACGCCGGCGCGTGTTATACGCCGATAAATACGGTAATGTATAGAAGGTAGTGACTCAAGTGTCTCAAGCCCAGGGGCCACCACCACCCTAAGTCCTGCCCTGGGTGCTGTACATAGCTTCCTATAAGGATCTAAACGTTTCATTCTTTCAGTCACTAAAACTGATGTAATTGAGGCAAATGATCATACAAAATGCCCATGGCCTGTATTGCTGGTGATTGTCAAACAATCTCACCCATAGGGAAGGAGAGAATTTTTGGATTATGATGAATGCTAAAATTTAGATAAGCAGAGATAAGTAATAATAAATCACACGTAGGATCTACAGCAAAACTCCCTCCCCTATGTCAAGATTTGTCAATTTTACTTCTTCTGTCATTAAACCTAATTTAGGCTCAACGTTAAAAAAGAAAGGATGGCAGTAGAGGGAGAAGACTCCATACCGGACTGTCTGCTGAAGCTGGGACCGAATCTCCTTCACCTGTCCCTGTCTGGGCAAATCTCTGGAGGCCAAAACATGGAGGACACTGGAGACCCGAGACACCGAGACTTCCAACATCTGCAGGACAAATGGTGAGAGATACAGTCAGGTCCATAAATATTGGGACATCGACACAATTCTAATACACCACCACAATGGATTTGAAATGAAACGAACAAGATGTGCTTTAACTACAGACTTTCAGCTTTAATTTGAGGGTATTTACATCCAAATCATGTGAACGGTTTAGGAATTACAACAATTTGTATATGTGCCTCCCACTTTTTAAGGGACCAAAAGTAATGGGACAGATTAACAATCATCCATCAAACTTTCACTTTTTAATACTTGGTTGCAAATCCTGACTGTAGATGGGTGAGAAGAGATCATAAGAGACACAAATGGGAAGAGGGAAAGGACAGGAGAGACCGAGGACAATAAATACAAAGAGACAGAGGACAGCAGAGGCAGAGAAGAGAAGAGAGAAGAGACAGAGAAGAGAAGAGAGTAGAGAAGAGACAGAGAAGAGAGGAGAGGAGAGACAAAGAAGAGAGGAGAGGAGAGGAGAGGAGAGGAGAGGAGAGGAGAGGAGAGGAGAGACAGAAGAGAGGAGAGGAGAGACAGAGAAGAGAAGAGAGAAGAGACAGAGAAGAGAAGAGAGGAGAGAAGAGACAGAGAAGAGAGGAGAGAAGAGACAGAGAAGAGAGGAGAGGAGAGGAGAGGAGAGGAGAGGAGAGACAAAGAAGAGAGGAGAGGAGAGGAGAGGAGAGACAGAAGAGAGGAGAGGAGAGACAGAAGAGAGGAGAGGAGAGACAGAGAAGAGAGGAGAGGAGAGACAAAGAAGAAGAAGAGAGGAGAGACAAAGAAGGAGAGGAGAGACAAAGAAGAAGTAGAAGAGAGGAGAGACAGAGGAGAGACAGAAGAGAGAAGAGACAGGGGACAGCAGAGACGGAGGAGAGTGAAAAGGAGAGGCAGAGGACAGCAAAGACATTGGAGGGGGGAGGGGGGCAGAGGAGAAACAGAGGACAAGAGAGAGACAAAGGAGAGGAAAGAAGAGGAAAGACAGAGGACAGGAGAGACAAATGAGAGGCAGAGAGGAGGGGAAAGGAGAGGGAGAGGAGAAAAGAGGGGGGACATAGAGGACAGGAGAGACATAGGACAGCAAAGACAGAGGAAAGGAGAAACAGAAGACAGTAGAGACAGAGGACAGGAGAGAATAGATAGGCAGAGGAGAGGAGGGACGGGAGAGGAGTGGGAGAGGAGAGGGACAGAGGATAACAGAGGCAGAATAGAGGAGAGAAGAGGGAAGGGACAGAGGATAGCAGAGGCAGAGGAGAGACAGAAGACAGTAAAGACAAAAGGATGGGAGAGAAAAGGTCAAAAAAGGGAAAGGGCATAAGGAGACAGAGGAAAACAGAAACCAAAGACATAAAGACAGAGGACAAAAGTGACAGACAAGGAGAAGAGAAAGCAGAGGACAGAAGACACAGAGGTGAGAAGAGGGGGGACAGAACACACAGAGGTGAGAAGAGGGGGGACAGAAGACACAGAGGTGAGAAGAGGGGGGACAGAACACACAGAGGTGAGAAGAGGGGGGACAGAAGACACAGAGGTGAGAAGAGGGGGGACAGAACACACAGAGGTGAGAAGAGGGGGGACAGAAGACACAGAGGTGAGAAGAGGGGGGACAGAACACACAGAGGTGAGAAGAGGGGGGACAGAAGACACAGAGGTGAGAAGAGGGGGGACAGAACACACAGAGGTGAGAAGAGGGGGGACAGAAGACACAGAGGTGAGAAGAGGGGGGACAGAACACACAGAGGTGAGAAGAGGGGGGACAGAAGACACAGAGGTGAGAAGAGGGGGGACAGAAGACACAGAGGTGAGAAGAGGGGGGACAGAAGGCACAGAGGTGAGAAGAGGGGGGACAGAAGGCACAGAGGTGAGAATAGGGGGGACAGAAGACACAGAGGTGAGAAGAGGGGGGACAGAAGGCACAGAGGTGAGAAGAGGGGGGACAGAAGGCACAGAGGTGAGAAGAGGGGGGACAGAAGGCACAGAGGTGAGAAGAGGGGGGACAGAAGGCACAGAGGTGAGAAGAGGGGGGACAGAACACACAGAGGTGAGAAGAGGGGGGACAGAACACACAGAGGTGAGAAGAGGGGGGACAGAACACACAGAGGTGAGAAGAGGGGGGGCAGAACACACAGAGGTGACAAGAGGGGGGGCAGAACACACAGAGGTGAGAAGAGGGGGGACAGAACACACAGAGGTGAGAAGAGGGGGGACAGAACACACAGAGGTGAGAAGAGGGGGGACAGAACACACAGAGGTGAGAAGAGGGGGGACAGAACACACAGAGGTGAGAAGAGGGGGACAGAACACACAGAGGTGAGAATAGGGGGGGCAGAACACACAGAGGTGAGAAGAGGGGGGACAGAACACACAGAGGTGAGAAGAGGGGGGACAGAACACACAGAGGTGAGAAGAGGGGGACAGAACACACAGAGGTGAGAAGAGGGGGGACAGAACACACAGAGGTGAGAAGAGGGGGGACAGAACACACAGAGGTGAGAAGAGGGGGGACAGAACACACAGAGGTGAGAAGAGGGGGACAGAACACACAGAGGTGAGAATAGGGGGGACAGAACACACAGAGGTGAGAAGAGGGGGGACAGAAGGCACAGAGGTGAGAAGAGGGGGGGACAGAAGGCACAGAGGTGAGAAGAGGGGGGACAGAAGGCACAGAGGTGAGAAGAGGGGGGACAGAAGGCACAGAGGTGAGAAGAGGGGGGACAGAACACACAGAGGTGAGAAGAGGGGGACAGAACACACAGAGGTGAGAAGAGGGGGACAGAACACACAGAGGTGAGAAGAGGGGGACAGAACACACAGAGGTGAGAAGAGGGGGGACAGAACACACAGAGGTGAGAAGAGGGGGGACAGAACACACAGAGGTGAGAAGAGGGGGGACAGAACACACAGAGGTGACAAGAGGGGGGACAGAACACACAGAGGTGAGAAGAGGGGGACAGAACACACAGAGGTGAGAAGAGGGGGGACAGAAGGCACAGAGGTGAGAAGAGGGGGGACAGAACACACAGAGGTGAGAAGAGGG
Source organism: Aquarana catesbeiana (assembly GCF_042186555.1). Classification (NCBI taxonomy): domain Eukaryota; kingdom Metazoa; phylum Chordata; class Amphibia; order Anura; family Ranidae; genus Aquarana; species Aquarana catesbeiana. The sequence continues at coordinate 675,852,222 of NC_133327.1, read as the reverse complement.
GGGACAGAAGGCACAGAGGTGAGAAGAGGGGGGACAGAAGGCACAGAGGTGAGAAGAGGGGGGACAGAACACACAGAGGTGAGAAGAGGGGGGACAGAAGGCACAGAGGTGAGAAGAGGGGGGACAGAAGGCACAGAGGTGAGAAGAGGGGGGACAGAACACACAGAGGTGAGAAGAGGGGGGACAGAAGGCACAGAGGTGAGAAGAGGGGGGACAGAAGGCACAGAGGTGAGAAGAGGGGGGACAGAAGGCACAGAGGTGAGAAGAGGGGGGACAGAACACACAGAGGTGAGAAGAGGGGGGACAGAAGGCACAGAGGTGAGAAGAGGGGGGACAGAACACACAGAGGTGAGAAGAGGGGGGACAGAAGGCACAGAGGTGAGAAGAGGGGGGACAGAACACACAGAGGTGAGAAGAGGGGGGACAGAAGGCACAGAGGTGAGAAGAGGGGGACAGAACACACAGAGGTGAGAAGAGGGGGGACAGAACACACAGAGGTGAGAAGAGGGGGACAGAACACACAGAGGTGAGAAGAGGGGGGACAGAACACACAGAGGTGAGAAGAGGGGGGGCAGAACACACAGAGGTGAGAAGAGGGGGGACAGAACACACAGAGGTGAGAAGGGGGGGGACAGAACACACAGAGGTGAGAAGGGGGGGGACAGAACACACAGAGGTGAGAAGAGGGGGGACAGAACACACAGAGGTGAGAAGAGGGGGGACAGAACACACAGAGGTGAGAAGAGGGGGACAGAACACACAGAGGTGAGAAGAGAGAGACTAGGGGTGCTCATGTGAGTGATGCCTAAAGGAGATTATGCTACCAGCATCTACACTGGGCAGATTCACATCCTATTCTAGTCTATTTGTCATTGTGACCTAAGAAAAGGGGTAAGAAACACTATTGGGTTGTCACAACAACAAGAGGTAAGTTGAAATATCCCAGTGGGGACACCTGTCCTGGTGGCATCTCTAACAGGTGAAATTCCTTCCTTTGTAGACATTTCTTATTGGATCTCAGCCTCTCAAAATCTAGCATTATTTCACTGAAAGAGTAGTTGATGCTTGGGATAGACTTCCAGCAGAGGTACTAGTCAACAGTAAGTGGATTCAATCATGTATGGGACAAACAGATCTATACTCAGATAACAAAAAGGAAAAAACTAATTCAAGCCAATGCAGTGTAGAGGTTGGGAGATGTAAAGAAAACTTGACAGTCAGATTGTAATCTGTGGCTAAAATTATTCACACTGCTGGGGTGCATGAATATGTAGGTGAACGGTCCGACTGATTCACCGAAAAAAGGTCATGTAGAATTTTTGGAAGTGCACCGCAATCCACATCCATCGGCACGGTGCACTGTGCTTTCATTCTGATTAAATTGCACCACAACACTGACAGGCATATAATGTGCGTTGCCTCGTGTTACCGCAACACAATTGTATAAATGAGCCCTGAATAATAAAATGATCTAATCTGCCCCATGTCCTATGTTACATTCCCTCTGCATGTCACATACCATGGATGCCCGCAGTACACATCAGATCTGTATACAGGGGAGTCCAGTCTCCTCACATTTTTTTTTTTTTTTTTTCCGACTGCCAACTTACCATCCTTGCACCTGATTGGCTGATGACCTCACAGTGGCTGATGACCTCACAGTGGCTGATGACCTCACAGCCTTCCAACTGCCAAGTTCTATGGTTGCCATGACGACTGCAGCTGAGGGTAAAAGGCAGAGCAGCTCAGCTGGACGGCAGTTGTTTAGCCGATACTGACTGAAGAGGAAGCAAACATGTTTACTCTACAGAGCATCACTTCTTATTTACTAAGAAAACTAAAGAGACAAGCAGCTCCTCCACCGGAGGACCGCCAGCAAAATGGACAGTTATTTACTGGAGAATTCCCATCAGGTAAGTGAAATATATATAAATAAATAATATAGTGTATAATATATAAGACCATTCCCACACACAAATACTGCAGTTATCCTGCATACAGAGTCATGACTATATATTAGATGGCCAAATCTACTTATTAGACTATGTGCAAAAATATGAATAAAGTGCCCTTTTATGAATAGTGCAAATCAAAACAATTGTGCAAAAATACATCGTTAGGCGAAAGACGGCTACAGACTACAGCGCGGACTGCAATTGCCGGGAGGGCGTCCCTGGACGTCCTCCTAGTTTTACTTCCGCGTTGCGCGCTCCCGCGGGCGCGCATCGGGGAAGTTGTGTGCTGGCCGTTGTCCCTCGGACACAGCCAGTCACAGATCGCCGTAAACGGCCAATGACAGCGGCCGTTTACAGTGCGATCGCTCTGCCAATGGGAGAGGACCTCATATGTAAACATATGAGGTCATCTCTCATCGCCGCTGTTCTGACATAAACTGTCCTCCTATACACCGGCTCTCCCTCCTCACACAGAGGCAGCGTGTGAGGAGGGAGAGAACCGCTGCGGCGGGGAGTAAACAGAAAAAAAAAAAACGAAAAAAAAAGTGTCAGCACTGTCCTCTGTCCTGCCATCTGTCCCTCCATCTGTCCTGCCATCTGCCCTGCCATCTGTCCTGCCATCTGCCCTGCCATCTGCCCCTGCCATCTGTCCTGCCATCTGCCCTGCCATCTACCCCTGCCATCTGTCCTGCCATCTGCCCCTGCCATCTACCCCTGCCATCTACCCCTGCCATCTGTCCTGCCATCTGTCCTGCCATCTACCCCTGCCATCTACCCTGCCATCTGCCCCTGCCATCTGCCCTGCCATCTACCCCTGCCATCTGTCCTGCCATCTGCCCCTGCCATCTACCCCTGCCATCTGTCCTGCCATCTGCCCCTGCCATCTACCCCTGCCATCTACCCCTGCCATCTGCCCCTGCCATCTGTCCTGCCATCTGCCCCTGCCATCTGCCCCTGCCATCTGTCCTGACATCTGTCCCCAGTGCCATCTGTCCCCAGTGCCACGTAAAAGTGCCATCTGTCATCAGTGTCACGTGCCATCTGTCATCAGTGTCACGTGTCATCAGTGCCATCTGTCATCAGTGCCACGTATCAGTGCCATCTGTCATCAGTGCCACATATTAGTGCCATCTGTCATCAGTACCACGTATTAGTGCCATCTTTCATCACTGCCACATGTCATCAGTGCCACATATTAGTGCCATCTGTCATCAGTACCACGTATTAGTGCCATCTTTCATCAGTGCCACATGTCATCAGTGCCACATATTAGTGCCATCTGTCATCAGTGCCATTTGCCATCAGCGCCACTTGTCATCAGTGCCACGTATTAGTGCCATCTGTCAGTGCCATATATTAGTGCCATCTGTCATCAGTGCCACATCACTGTCAGTGCCACGTATCAGTGCCATCTGTCATCAGTGCCACGTATCAGTGCCATTTGTCATCAGTGCCACGTCAGTGTCACGTGTCATTGTCCTGGTGCTCTAGCGCCTTCAAAAGTGTAATAGGTAATCAACAAGTTAGATGTGTAATTTATGCTCCTAGAACACCTGATGGTGCTCCCTGAATGTTGGGTCTCTCTATGTGGCCAGGCTGTGAAAAAGTCCCACACATGTGGTATCGTAATACTCAGGAGGAGTAGCAGAATGTGTTTTGGGGTGTCATTTGTGGTATATACATGCCATGTGAGAGAAATAACCTATTACAAAGACAATTTTGTGGGGGAAAAAAAAAAATCTTCATTTTGCAAAGAATTGTGGGAAAAAATGACAACATCAAAACCCCCCCCATGCATCTTACTAAATACCTTGGAATGTCTACTTTCAAAAAAGGGGTCATTTGGGGGGTATTTTACTTTCCTGACTTGTTCGGGTCGCAAGAAATGAGATAGGCCGTCAGTACTTCAGATGTGATCAATTTTTTATGATTTGCACCACAGCTTGTAGACTTATTGATATTGCTTATATTTCAAGTTTTTTGGGGAATATTCTATGGATTGTCATACAAGCACTTTAATGATCCATTTTTTTTTTTTTTTAACATTGAAGTCAATGGGAGCATGCGTCAAATCCTTAAAATCTTCTTCCGCTCCCAAAAATTTCAGCTCCTTCATACTTTCACCTATAGACGCCAAACAAACTTTAAAATGTTCACAAAATATTCAGCTATCTGGCTATATCTTTTCAGTTTGATATCTTTTACCGTTTTTCTGAAAAAGCTGTTTAAGTTTGGTGATCATTTCAGGAAATTTCATTTTAAAGGCTTTTGTTGCCATGGTTACCAAAGCTTCTGTTATACACAGTGATGGGCAGTGGGGGAGGCGGCTGGAGCATCTCAGCCCTGATTACAGAGCCCGGGGGAGGGGATGGACACACCATGTACTGATTTATAATAGAGGAATATGATGGGGCAATTCTGATGGGGCAGTTTTGATGGTGGCAATATGATGGGGACATTTTTGATGGGGCAATTCTGATGGGGGCAGTTTTGATGGGGGCTGTTTTAGCAATTCAGCTATTCAGCATTCCCACGCATTTTTCCCCATGAAATGCATTTTCCAGTTATTATTCTTATTATAGCCAAATTTACCACCCTAACTCCTCCCACAGCTTTTACACTACATAGACAGTAATATACAGAAACGTGCGGATTGTTCCCGTTTAGTGTGCTATTACTTTGTGGAATGTTTCGCCGAATGGTTCACGAAATATCGTCGTTTTTGCGGCGAAATTGGTCCCATAGGAATGAATGGCGAAATGTTCAAAACTAGAGTGGGAGGTGACAAAAGCTGAAAAATCAGGACATGATTTCTAAACTGCCACCACTCCCTCATTTTCAAGCCCACCTCCATAAATCTTATATCAAAACGTTCAGCTATCCCTGCTGCCACTAAACATGTCCACAGCTAAGCCATAGTCCTGATAGTTTTCACAATATGACCATTTGTTTGCAACTCACACCGTCCATTGACATTGATCGAAACTGTTTGTAAACACTGATTATCATCAAACAGATAGCACACCTTCACCTCCATTCTACGTCAAGATGCTGAGACCCCCCCAAATGCATGTGGTCATACCATCATCTGCTAGTCTTGATAATGCTGCTAATGTTTTTATAAACGTATGTTTTAATGTAACCGTGAAGCACTTTGGGCAACAACGTTGCAATTAAATGTGCTATATAAATAAATAAAAGTTGAAATGCATTTCTCACTCTATCAAGCTTGTCATGTGAACTTTTTAAATTTGATCAATTAGTGTAATGTTTACTATCTTTACTCACTCCAAACACTCCACACAGTTACTCTGCCCAGTCCAACCTTTCCACAGTTACTCCAGCCACCCCAACCACACAACAGTTACTCCTCCTAGTTACTCCGCCCACTCCAGTTGTAGACTACTGGTGGAAGCAAGAACACTTCACACAATTCTCCCAGAAATTGTAGCTTTTCTAGTTGAATTTACAATACTCAGATCAGCAGATGTCTATTCGTTTCTGGCAACGCACATCTGTGGCACTGTTATTTTTGATACATTATATATTAGATGGGTCATCCCTATATACTTTCCTATATACATATACTGGGGGGAATCCTGTATACACACAGTCATCCCTATATACATATACTGGGGGGGAATCCTGTATACACAGTCATCCCTATATACATATACTGGGGGGAATCCTGTATTCACACAGTCATCCCTATATACATATACTGGGGGGAATCCTGTATTCACACAGTCATCCCTATATACATATACTGGAGGGAACACTATACACACAGTCATCCCTATATACATATACTGGGGGGGAATCCTGTATACACAGTCATCCCTATATACATATACTGGGGGGAATCCTGTATTCACACAGTCATCCCTATATACATATACTGGAGGGAACACTATACACACAGTCATCCCTATATACATATACTGGGGGGGAACCCTGTATACAGAGTCTTCCCTATATACATATACTGGGGGAACACTGTATACACATGGTCATCCCTATATACATATACTGGGGGGAATCCTGTATACACAATCATCCCTATATACATATACTGGGGGTACCCTGTATACACAAAGTCATCCCTATATACAGTACATATACTGGGGGGAACCCAGTATACACAAAGCCACACCTATATACATATACTGGGGGGGGCTGTATATACAATCATCCCCATATACATATACTGGGGGGAATCCTATATGCATAGTCATCTCTATATACATATACTAGGGGGGAACACTGCATACACACAGTCATCCCTATATACATATACTGGGGGGAATCCTGTATACAATCATCCCTATATACTTATACTGGGGGGAACCCTGTATACAGAGTCTTCCCTATATACATATACTGGGGGAACACTGTATACACACGGTCATCCCTATATACATATACTGGGGGGAATCCTGTATACAGTCATCCCTATATACTTATACTGGGGGGAACCCTGTATACAGAGTCTTCCCTATATACATATACTGGGGGAACACTGTATACACACGGTCATCCCTATATACATATACTGGGGGGAACCCTGTATACACAGTCATCCCTATATACATATACTGGGGGGGAACCCTGTATACAGAGTCATCCCTATATACATATACTGGGGGGAATCCTGTATACAGGGGGGTACCACATCCAATGGTTGAGCTCCAGAATATTACATTTTTGGGGGTTTATTTACAGTTGCTTTAGAGTAACAGGTATTTATAGACTAAATTTACTATATAGGTAAAGAAAAACTTAGGAAAATAAGACGGTAGATTGTATGTTACATGTATGGAAATTATATGTATGTGGATGTCTAATTTCTCTTTTTCTTCTCTAGAATTAAATACGAAATTGATCCCGGAGGACTTCTATCTCCATGAGAAGCTGGGAGAAGGGACCTTTGGAGAGGTAAGTGATCACACAGATTACACAAAGGGCTGTATTGCAGCCTATAGACTCGCTTTACAAAGACAACACCCTAGAATTAGAATCTTTAGTTTCCAAAATGTGAGAGTAACTTTCAGCTAAGATTGATAAAACTTTGCCCATCACCTTCAGGGTGTAGCATGTTCTTCATAACAAAACGATTCTGTCTGACCAGCAGGTCACATTACATGCTAGATGACTTGGGGGGGGGGGGGGGGGTGGTATTATCGATGTGTTATTGACGTGTTATTGACGTGTTCTAACTCTCTCTATTTTATCTAGGTCTCATTGGCATGCCATTCTGCCAGTCACCAGCAGGTGGCATTAAAGAAGGTAAAGAAGTCTATCTTCTTCATCCAAGACCCTGTAGAACTCCAGGCTCTATTGAAGACCCAACATTGTCCCTTCACCACCCACGTATATGGATATATGCGCACAATGGTAAGTGAACTATTACCCATGTTCTTTCTCAGCCAATCCTGTGTGTTCTCATGATATCCCCTCCCCATTCTGATGGATATCTAACAGCTCAATTATCAACTTTTTGCTTTTCTCTTATTTCTATACAGACTCATCAATACTTTGCCATGGAATACGTGAACGGTGGGGATTTGTATGAACACATAAAGAAATGTGCACCATTTCCCCTGGAGAAGATAAGGTAAGATTCATAACCGTGTACTGTGGGTGGAGGGTTGTTGTCCACTAAAAGGTGGAACAATTCCATGGTTGGGATCTTCCACCTGAGGCCCAGTACCTCCATACACCTAGATACTTGTGCCAAAGGGGTTAGGACAGATTGTGCCAAAACCACATAAATGGGATATTTATAGATTAGGTGTAACCAGGGGCGGACTGACTGTTCGTCTACTCGGGCACTGCCACTAGGGGGCCCCATCAGGGTTGCCAGCCCCAGTAAAACCAGGGACAGTATGTAAAAAATCTCTGTTTTTTTTTACATCTGTCTCTGAAATGTCCCTTACCGACATCCTTTTGGTCTAAAAAAACAGAGATTATAGTTGCCCCACCTCTCCATTACCTTCTCAGCCAATAGAAGCATGTCTGTGTATACTGTGTGTACATGTATGTGTATACTGTGTGTGTGTATACTGTGTGGCCCCATAATCTCTGATTGCCTGGGGGGCCCCATAATCTCCTATTGCCCGGGGGCCCCATGAGTTGTCAGTCCGCCCCTGGGTGTACCCTTTACGAAATACCCCACTGCATCAATGATCAGATGGTATCCTTCACAAATACATCACCGGGGCTAACAGAGCAGTAATGGTTTAACCACTTTATGGCCAATTCTGACACTTTGTTTACAAGTAAAAATCTGTATTTTTTTTTTTGTTAGAAAATTTACTCAGGACCCCCAAATATTATATATGTTTTTTAGCAGAAGCCCTGGAGAATAAAATGGTGGTTGTTGCAATTTTTATGGTATTTCCACAGCGGTATTTTAAATGGAATTTTTTTTTTTTTTTGAACAAAATACACTTTAATTTTAATGCAAAAATCCCAATAGAATACCAAATTTTTGGTAAAATAGAAAAGATGATGTTACTCCGAGTAAATAGATACCAAACATGTCAAGCTTTAAAATTGTGCATGCCCGTGTAATGACCCTTTCGATAGCAATAGGCAGTGACAGGTCGTTTTTACTGAGAGATCTGGGGTCTATTAGACCTCTGCCCTCCAAAGCTTTGGATCATACCAAGATCTCTCTCATATCAAAATACTTTTTTTCAAATCACTAATGGTTTGTTTATAACCAGAAAAAAACAGAAGTGATGAAATGCTTATCGCTTTCAGTTTCTTAGACCATAGAGATGATCAGAGCCGTTCCGCCTCCCCCCCCTGATTAGCTGTATGGTCAGCCGGCGGATGCACTCTCAGGTTCCCTGGGTGGGACGGGAGAGCCGTGGATGTCCCCTCCCACAGCTTGAAAAAGCAATCCAGCAGCTAACTAGCCGCTAGGATTGCTTTTAAAAAAACAGCCGAACGCTAGCTTAAAAACCGATACCAGGATGATGCCTACAGCTGCCAAAGACCAGTCATGTACCGGTATGTTGCTGCTCTGCAGGTGGTTATTCTGTTTTTGTGCACCAAAATTCATTTTAGTGTACGTGTTCCTGAAAATATATATAAAAAACTTGCAACAGTCACCATTTTACTGGGCCTCTGCTGTCATAAAATGGATAATTGTTTGAGGTTTTAAGTAATTTTCCTTAAAAAAAAAAAAAAAAAGCAGATTTTAACAGTGGTGGAAAATGACAAAATTGCTCCCAATGCCAAGTTGTTAATACTTACGTGATTTATTTTTTTCTATTTCAGATTCATATCTGCGGAGATCCTGTGCGGCCTTCAGCACCTCCACGCCAAGGGCATCATACATAGAGACATAAAACCAGAAAATATCCTTCTGGACAAGGCCGGACATATAAGAATCGCCGACTTTGGATTGGCGGTAACAGACGTCTACGAAACTATGATTAACGGATTTGCGGGAACACCGGGTTTTATGGCGCCAGAGGTAAGAAACGTTTCTATACGTCGTCTGACTTCGTTGTGTTTGTATTGGTTCACATTCTTGTTCAATGTTGCTAATCCTTCCTTTCTTCTGGATATTTCTACAGGTTTGGTGCAGGAAACCTTACAACTGGGCTGTAGATTATTTCTCGTTTGGCGTTACGCTGTATGTGATGGTGATGTGCAAACTCCCTTTTTTGAGTTATCAGGAAATGGAGGAGGCAAGTAACTATCAACCATATTATTCGCCACAAATGAACCCGGACCTCAAAGACCTTTTGGAGAAGGTAAGTTTTACCAGTTCTATTAGCTAGGCAAGGAGGGGGGGGGGGGGGGGGGGGGTAAGGGAGTTAAAGGATAAGTTCACCTTTTTAAAAAAAAAAAAATTATAAACACACATATAATTGCAGGTTAAAAAAAAAAAGCATATATTATTGTTTTTATTACATAAAAAAAGAGGGGTGGGGTTCAACAAGGAACTCCTCAACTGACTTTTAGAGGCACAACAAACCTAAGAGAACATAATCAAAATAACAATATAATAAATTTTACTAAATGCATACAATACAAAGACATTGACACAAGGTAATAAAAACCATCTATATGAAAATGTACATGATACAAGCCCCGATGCGTCTACGCGTTTAGTAGAAAACTTCTTCAGGACACATTCAGGTTTCAGTTAATACACAAGAGGGTCTCACTTGTAAGGAGGCTTTCACAAGTTCAAACCAATGGTAATTCAAATTTATTAGAGTATAGACATCAAGGTCTTGTCAATAGAGGTAGATACACATCCACTGTTCCCCTCTACAAGCAATCTCGGGGGTTCATTTTCGGCAAGGAAAGGGCCAAAAAGTAGCCGTTTAGTAAGTAGTGGCATTGCATCAACCATAGAAGGGCACCAAACAGCCCATAAGCCGTGTCTGCTCAAGGGTCCATATGGAACCATGCAGGTGCACTAAAAGAGATTCTGGTTAGATTGAATGTAAATCCGCAGGAGGATGCAGAGATGTATCTGTTGTTTTTATTAGGAGCTTGTAAAGCATTGCACCCACAATCAGCAGAGCGCAGATCTAATGCAGGGCTCCTGCAGACTGTCGGTGTAGCCGTTTGCCGGCACCTACTACAGGCAGGCAGTGGCTGAATGACAGGAAGAATCACTGAACTACTAGAACACTTACCAGCACCGTGGCAGTTCACTGAGAACTACAATCTATCAGCCCCAATGATTGATGGTAGTTGTAGTTCTGCTATTTACAGAATTCGGTCAATTAAAGACCACACGGACACTTTTTTTTTTTCAAATTGTGACAGCTGGTGTGGGGAGAAGATCCCTGGCCCACTGTCACAACGGGAGCTCGGGAGGGTGCAGGGCCGCTCATTTAGTAACATGTTACACCCTGGATACGGGTGTAAAATGTAACATCTTATGAAAGGTGAACTTATTCTTACAAAAACCAAATGGAAAGCATTAGAGCGCTAGTTAGCAAGACAAGACATGGGGGAAAGAACAGGCCAACCACATAAAGCACGTGAACTGTGTGTGTGGCCAACCCATGGTGGGGCGAATGTTACCATCCATTTTTGGTTATAGAACAATAGGGACTTCCCAAAGTAAAGATGCTGGAAAAACAGCAGCAGAGTAGATGAAATATGCAGCTTTGAGAGTGACATATTACATATGGGGGTTATACTATCCACACATTGTAATTGTGCTAATTCTGTTCTAATTTTCTTTCTTTCCGTCTTACAGCTCCTCTGCAAAAATCAAGTAAAAAGGCGAAGACTGGTCAGAAATCTAAGATCCCATCCATTTTTCCAATCGATCGACTGGCTGGAGCTAGAAGAAGGGAAGACTCGCCCACCATTTGTCATGACCAGGATGAGTATATTTAACAATAACTGGCCCTTCATGGGTGTTCGCACAGGGTGTGACAGATGTGCCTGGGCACACCCTAATCACATTGTGTGGAACAAATTCCCCCTGTTTAGATCCCTGAGATTTCACCAAAGCCCCCTTAAAGATCTCCTAAAACAATTGTAAAAAAAACACCACCCACTGCCTTATAGACACCAATCTCTGCCCTACTAACACTGTCCACTGCTCTACTGACACCGTCAGTATATGACAGGAGGAGGAGATATAGTGACAGGAGGGGGGGGGGGGGAATATAGTGACAGGAGGAGGAGGAGATGGCTCACTCATCGGGAAAGGAAAACTTTGTTTCCGCGATGAGTGACAGGCAGTGCTGACAGCTGTCTGGTATGAATCCTGAGGGGGAACGCCGTGCCAAATTTTAAATGAAAAAACCGGCGTGGGTTCCCCCCCAGGGGCATACCAGGCCCTTAGGTCTGGTATGGATTGTAAGGGGAATCCCCTACGCAGAAAAATCGGCGTGGGGGTCCCCCCAAAATCCATACCAGACCCTTATCCGAGCACGCAGCCCGGCCGGCTAGGAAAGAGGGTGGGGACGAGCCGTACCAGGCCGCATGCCCTCAACATGGGGGGGTGGGTGCCTTGGGGGAGGGGGGACGCCCTGCAAGAGGCCCTTGTCCTCATCAACATGGGGACAAGGTGCTTTGGGGTGGGGGGACCCCGCAGGGCGCCCCCCTCCCCCAAGGCACCCACTCCCCCATGTTGAGGGCATGTGGCCTGGTACGGCTCAGGAGGGGGGGGGGGGCGCTCGCTCGTCCCCACCCCCTTTCCTGGCCGGCCGGGCTGCGTGCTCGGATAAAGGTCTGGTATGGATTTTGGAGGGACCCCCACGCCGATTTTTCGGCGTAGGGGATTCCCCTTACAATCCATACCAGACCTAAGGGCATGGTATGCTCCTGGGGGGGGGGAACCCACGCCGTTTTTTTCATTTAAAATTTGGTGCGGCGTTCCCCCTCAGGATTCATACCAGACAGCTGTCAGCACTGCCTGTCACTCATCGCGGAAGGAAAACAAAGTTTTCCTTTCCGATGAGTGAGCCATCTCGGCGCTGGCTCCTGCGACGGAGCTCGCAGGTGTCAAATCTCGCCGAGAACATGTGGCGAGATTGACACAATATCGCGGTCACCTACTGTAGTGACAGGAGGAGGAGGAGGTGGGGGGAAATATAGTGACAGGAGGAGGAGGGGAGGAGGATATAGTAACAGGGAGGAGGAGGGGAGGAGGATATAGTGACAGGAGGAGGGGGGGGAGGGATATAGTGACAGGAGGAGGGGGGGGATATAGTGACAGGAGGAGGGGGGGAGGGATATAGTGACAGGAGGAGGGGGGGGATATAGTGACAGGAGGAGGGGGGGTATATAGTGACAGGAGGAGGGGTGGGGATATAGTGACAGGAGGAGGGGGGGGGATATAGTGACAGGAGGAGGGGGGGGGGGATATAGTGACAGGAGGAGGGGGGGGGAGATATAGTGACAGGAGGGAGGAGGGGGATATAGTGACAGGAGGGGGGATATAGTGGAGGAGGAGGAGGAGGGATATAGTGGCAGGAGGAGGGGGGGGAGGGATATAGTGACAGGAGGAGGGGGGAGGGATATAGTGACAGGAGGAGGGGGGAGGGATATAGTGACAGGAGGATGAGGGGATATAGTGACAGGAGGATGAGGGGATATAGTGACAGGAGGGGGGATATAGTGGAGGAGGAGGAGGAGGAGGAGGGATATAGTGACAGGAGGAGGGGGGAGGGATATAGTGACAGGAGGAGGGGGGAGGGATATAGTGACAGGAGGAGGGGGGAGGGATATAGTGACAGGAGGAGGGGGGGAGGGATATAGTGACAGGAGGAGGGGGAGGGATATAGTGACAGGAGGAGGGGGGAGGGATATAGTGACAGGAGGAGGGGGGAGGGATATAGTGACAGGAGGATGAGGGGATATAGTGACAGGAGGGGGGATATAGTGGAGGAGGAGGAGGAGGAGGGATATAGTGGCAGAGAGGTGGGAGGGATATAGTGACAGGAGGAGGGGGGAGGGATATAGTGACAGGAGGAGGAGGGGGATACAGTGACAGGAGGGGGATATAGTGGAGGAGGAGGGGGGGATATAGTGACAGGAGGAGGGGGGAGGGATATAGTGACAGGAGGAGGGGGGGGGATATAGTGACAGGAGGGGGGGATATAGTGAGAGGAAGAGGGGGGTATAGTGGAGGAGGGGAGATATAGTGACAGGAGGAGGAGGGGGGGATATAGTGACAGGAGGAGGAGGGGGGGATATAGTGACAGGAGGAGGAGGGGGGGATATAGTGACAGGAGGAGGAGGGCATAGTTGCCAACATTGCAAAAAAAAAATGCGGGCCACTTTTTTGCATGTAGGCGGAGTCTCCCCCCTTACATCAGACATTGTAGCAGAGTCCCCCCTTACATCAGGCATTGCCAGCGGAGTCCTGTCCTTACACCAGGCATCCCCCAATGGAGCCCCCCCTTTCCTTACATCAAGCACTCCCAGCAGTGGAGACTCTCTCCGCCGCCATCACTAATCAGAATGGGACAAAATAGCCGGGTGGCTGCCAATAGCCCCTTCCCACATCAGGTCACAGACAGACGGCAGCGGGGCGGGAGGTGGGCGGTGCCACAGCTCAAATTCTATTGGCAGCCATCCGGCCACATTGCTAAACAGTAATTTGGTCTTTGGGAAAATGGCGGCCGGTGGAGACATTGTCTCCGTCGGCCACAGACCTCTAGCGGCGGCAAAAAAAAAAAAAAAATCGGTAAAATTAGAATTTCCCGGGGATATAGTGACAGGAGGAGGAGGAGGGGTATAAAGCGACAGGAGGGGGGGGGGGGATATAGTGACAGGAGGAGGAGGAGGGGTATAAAGCGACAGGAGGGGGGAGGGGATATAGTGACAGGAGGAGGAGGGGATATGATTTCAATTTACAAATACTGTGCTGGTGACCCCACAATAGGGATAAAACTTTTCCGCAAAAGGGAATTTAAAAAAGAAATGCGGCCATTCACTAAAATTAGAGGAGAAGCGGTTTAACCTTAAACTGCATAGAGGGTTCTTTACTGTAAGAGTGGTAAGGATGTGGAATTCCCTTCCACAGGCGGTGGTCTCAGTGGGGAGCATCGATAGTTTAAAAAAACTATTAGACAAGCACCTGAATGACCGCAACATACAGGGATATACAAAGTAATACTGACATATAATCACACACATAGGTTGGACTTGATGGACTTGTGTCTTTTTTCAACCTCAGCTACTATGAACTACTAGGAGGGGGGAGAATATAGTGACAGGAGAGGGGGGATGTAGTGACAGGAGGAGGGGGGGGGGTGTAGTGACCGGGGGGAGGAGATAGTGACAGGACAAGGGAGGGGGGGAGTATAGTGGCAGGGGGGGTTGGAGGATATGGTGACAGGAGGAGGGGGTACAGTGACGGGGGGAAGAGGGTATAGTGACAGGAGGAGGAGGATATAGGAGGGCCAGGAGTGCCGGCGGGGATGCGGGAAGAGGAGGATCGTGGCTGCTTTGTGCAAAGGGCTGCATAACAAGTAAGGCTACATGCACATAGACGTTTTAAAAAACGGGCTGTAAAGCTGGTACAGATGCCAGGAAAAAAAGCAGCGTTAAAAACGCAATTTTTTTCCACGTTTTGCACTGAATTCAATGCACGTTAATCCGCGCTAGCTTTCAGCCGCGTTTCTCTGTCTCTATTCAAAAATCAATGGTTCCCTATGGGAGCCCATTGATTTGAATAGAGGTCGCACCAGAGGTCGGATCAAGAGGATCTGACTTGAGGTGCGACTTGTGTGCTGAGAATCTTGAAGGGGAACCCCGCGAAAATTTAAAAAAATATTTGCATGAGGTTCCCCCCAAGACAATACCAGACCCTTCGGTCTGGTATGAATCTTAAGGGGAACCCCCGCACCAAAAAAAAAATTGAGCGTCGGGGTTCCCCCAAGATTCACACCAGACCCTTATCCGAGCACACAGCCCGGTAGGTCAGGAAAGGGGGGCGAGCAAGCCATACCATACCAGGCCGCATGCCCTCAACATGGAGGGGTGGGTGCTTTGGGGCAGGTGCGCAACGACTTATATAGGCATGGGGCGGGGTCACCAGGTGATGTCATTTGGTGACCCCGCCCCTTATGACGTCACAGTCCCATCATGCCCCGGGACTGTGACGTCAAAGGGGCGGGGTCACCAGGCGACATCACCCGGTGACCCCGCCCCATGCCTATATAAGTCGTTTGCGCACCGCGCACACGGCATTACAGGCGGGGGGAGAGTCAACATCGGAAGTAGACCGGAGGGAAGAAGACGACGGAAAAGACCGGGCCAATGGTAGCAAATAAGCAGCAAAAAGAGCAGAGAGCGGAGAAGTCAGAAGCGACCCCCGAAGTCGGAAGAGACCCCCCGGAGCGGCTTAATAAATTACTTTAAAAAAAACGTGTGTAGTGTGTTTTTAGGGTGGGGGGCGGGGATCTCCCGTATTCCGATAAGGCTCCCGCTCGTAGACCCCGACAACCACCGGGCAAGGGTTGTTGGGAAGAGGCCCTTGTCCTCATCAACATGGGGACAAGGTGCTTTGGGGTGGGGGGCGCAGGGCCCCCCTGCCCCAAAGCACCCACCCCCCATGTTGAGGGCATGCGGTCTGGTACGGTTCAGGAGGGGGGGGGCGCTCGCTCGCCCCCCTTTCCTGAACTACCGGGCTGCGTGCCCGGATAAGGGTCTGGTATGGATCTTGGGGGGAACCCACACGCCATTTTTATTTGGTGTGGGGGTTCCCCTTAAGATCCATCCATTAGGGGGAACCTCACGCAAATTTTTTTTAAAATTTTTGCGGGGTTCCCCCTTCAAGATTCTCAGCACACAAGTCGCACCGCAAGTCGGATACTCTTGATCTGACTTCTGGTGCAACCTCTATTCAAATCAATGGGCTCCCATAGGAAACCATTGATTTTGAATAGAGACAGAAACGCCCGACGAGGCTTAACACAGCGTTAAGCCTGGTTAAATCGCGTTTAACACCTTTTGCCCGTGTCTGAAGTTTTTACAGCTCTAGCGCTGGAGCCTCAGAACGCACTGGTCCTGGGTGATTTTTTGCAGCTTAAAAATGGCTTCGCTCGCCGCGCTTCGGGCACGGCCTCGCTGCGCTCCAGCATCTTTTTTAATCTAACTCTATGTCCACTTGGATAGTGGGGCATGAACCTGGACTCAGGGCAGAATAAGTGCGCAGGCGCCGTGTAGAGCTGACGATCAGCTGTTGAACTTCGGAGACTTTCGGCGTCTCGTTTGTCCTCCGTATTGCGCCTGCGCAGTACAGGGCGGACACTATCCGATGGGGGACAGTATTCGACAAGACACCGGGTCATACACGAAATACACAGAGCAGATATCAGCTGGATCAAACAGTGGTACACAAAGGTAAACTGTTATCATGAGCACTGATTGAATGCTGATACAGGCGATTTAAAGGTGAGCTGGCCAATCACTGTTGTTTCCCAGGCAAAGGCTGTGTCAGGCGAGTTGTGCTGGGTCCTAAAGGGATCCTAGTACTGACAACTGGGCCATTTTTTGCGATACGGCATTTCGTCGCTTTAACTGACAATTGCGCGGCCGTGCGACGTTCTACCCAAATAAAATTGATGTCCTTTTTTTCCCACAAATAGAGCTTTCTTTTGGTGGTATTTGATCACCTCTGCGGTTTTTATTTTTTGCGCTATCAACAAAAAAAGACCATGCACTTCAACGACAATGAACTCTGTCATCCTCGGGGGTGACCCTGAATACAATCGGCTCCACAAAATTCGGCCCCTCATAAACCAGTTCAACCAACAGTCTGCAGCCTTGTTTACTCCGATCAAGTTGTCCGCGTTGATGAGTCCCCGATTACATTTTCTGGCCGCTTGTCTTTCAGTTTCTTCCCAGCAAGCGTGCCAGATATGGGGTCAAGTTGTATAAGCTCTGTGACAGGGCCACAGGCTATACATGTCGTTTTATGGTTTACGAGGGAAGGAGATAGTCACATAGAGGCAGAGAACTGCCCAGACTACATAGGGAGCTCCTGGCAAGATTGTTTGGGACTTTGTGTCACCCTTATTCGGAAAGGGGTACCACTTGTGTGTGGACAATTATTACACCAGCGTGCCACTTTTCGTGTCGGTTGTTTGATCATGGAATTGGCGCATGTGGCACCGTGCGATCTAATCGCCAGGGCTTCCCCCATCGGCTTATAGAATCCAGACTTAGACTGGGGGAGAGAGCCTGCTTGAAGTGCAATGAAGTGGAGGGATAATCAGAATGTTTTCCTTCTGTCCTCCCTTCACACAGATGCGACGGTCCAAATTCCAACGGCGAATGGTGTCGAGAAACCCCTCTGTGTAGACGAATACAACCTTAATATGGGAGGGGTGGACCTCAACGACCAGTTGATGGCGCCGTACTTAATTGCCCGTAAGGCCAGACGCTGGTACAAAAAAATGTCTGTATACTTATTCCAATTGGCTCTGCTGAGCGCTTATGTGCTATACAAAACATCGAGACGAACTGGATACTTTCTTAAAGTGGTGTTCCGGCCGAAATCATACTTCTTAAATAAAAATACCCCTATAATACACAAGCTTAACCACTTGCCGACCGCCTAACGCACATAAACGGCGGCAGAATGGCACGGGCAGGCAGAATCACGTACCCGTACGTGATCTGCCTCCCACGGGCGGGGGGTCCGATCGGACCCCCCCCCGGTGCCAGCGGCGGTCGGCATTTGACTGGGAGCGTCGGGAGGCGAGGGGGAGACCATCCGATCGTGGCCCCCCCCTCGCGTTCGCTCCCAGCCAATCGGAATCCTCCCCTGCCTGTGTGTAGTTTCACACAGGCAGAGGATGTGATGTCATCTCTCCTCGGCTCGGCAGTTTCCGTTCCAGCGCCGAGGAGAGAAGACATGTAAGTGCACAACACACACACACACAGTAGAACATGCCAGGCATACTTTACACCCCCGATTGCCCCCGATCCCCCCCCAATCACCCCCCCCCCCTGTCACAAACTGACACCAGCAGTATTTTTTTTTTTGTTTTCTGATTACTGCATGGTGTCAGTTTGTGACAGTTACAGTGTTAGGGCAGTGAGTATTACCCCCCTTTAGGTCTAGGATACCCCCCTAACCCCCCCTAATAAAGTTTTAAACCCCTTGATCACCCCCTGTCACCAGTGTCACTAAGCGATCATTTTTCTGATCGCTGTATTAGTGTCGCTGGTGACGCTAGTTAGGGAGATAAATATTTAGGTTCGCCGTCAGCGTTTTATAGTGACAGGGACCCCCATATACTATCTAATAAATGTTTTAACCCCTTGATTGCCCCCTAGTTAACCCTTTCACCACTGATCACCGTATAACCGTTACGGGTGACGCTGGTTAGTTCGTTTATTTTTTATAGTGTCAGGGCACCCGCCGTTTATTACCGAATAAAGGTTTAGCCCCCTGATCGCCCGGCGGTGATATGCGTCGCCCCAGGCAGCGTCAGATTAGCGCCAGTACCGCTAACACCCACGCACGCAGCATACGCCTCCCTTAGTGGTATAGCATCAGAACGGATCAATATCTGATCCAATCAGATCTATACTAGTGTCCCCAGCAGTTTAGGGTTCCCAAAAACGCAGTGTTAGCGGGATCAGCCCAGATACCCGCTAGCACCTGCGTTTTGCCCCTCCGCCCGGCCCAGCCCACCCAAGTGCAGTATCGATCGATCACTGTCACTTACAAAACACTAAACGCATAACTGCAGCGTTCGCAGAGTCAGGCCTGATCCCTGCGATCGCTAACAGTTTTTTTGGTAGCGTTTTGGTGAACTGGCAAGCACCAGCCCCAGGCAGCGTCAGGTTAGCGCCAGTACCGCTAACACCCACGCGCGCACCGCGGCTAGGCTCCCAAAAAGTCCCACACATGTGGTATCCCCGTACTCAGGAGAAGCAGCTAAATGTATTTTGGGGTGCAATTCCACATATGCCCATGGCCTGTGTGAGCAATATATCATTTAGTGACAACTTTGTGCAAAAAAAAAAAAAAAAAAATTGTCACTTTCCCGCAACTTGTGTCAAAATATAAAACATTCCATGGACTCAACATGCCTCAAAGCAAATAGCTTGGGGTGTCTACTTTCCAAAATGGGGTCATTTGGGGGGGTTGTGCCATCTGGGCATTTTATGGCCTTCAAAACTGTGATAGGTAGTGAGGAGTAAAATCAAAAATGTACGCCCTTAGAAATCCTGAAGGCGGTGCTTGGTTTTCGGGGCCCCGTACGCGGCTAGGCTCCCAAAAAGTCCCACACATGTGGTATCCCCATACTCAGGAGAAGCAGCTAAATGTATTTTGGGGTGCAATTCCACATATGCCCATGGCCTGTGTGAGCAATATATCATTTAGTGACAACTTTTTGTAATTTTTTTTTTTTTTTTTTTGTCATTATTCAATCACTTGGGACAAAAAAAATGAATATTCAATGGGCTCAACATGCCTCTCAGCAAATTCCTTGGGGTGTCTACTTTCCAAAATGGGGTCATTTGGGGGGGTTGTACTGCCCTGCCATTTTAGCACCTCAAGAAACGACATAGGCAGTCATAAATTAAAGGCTGTGTAAATTCCAGAAAATGTACCCTAGTTTGTAGGCGCTATAACTTTTGCGCAAACCAATAAATATACACTTATTGACATTTTTTCTACCAAAGACATGTGGCCGAATACATTTTGGCCTAAATGTATGACGAAAATTGAGTTTATTGGATTTTTTTTAGAACAAAAAGTAGAAAATATCATTTTTTTTCAAAATTTTCGGTCTTTTTCCGTGTATAGCGCAAAAAATAAAAACGGCAGAGGTGATCAAATACCATCAAAAGAAAGCTCTATTTGTGGGAAGAAAAGGACGCAAATTTCATTTGGGTACAGCATTGCATGACCACGCAATTAGCAGTTAAAGCGACGCAGTGCCGAATTGTAAAAAGTGCTCTGGTCAGGAAGGGGGTAAAACCTTCCGGGGCTGAAGTGGTTAATGTATTCTAGTAAAGTTAGTCTGTAAACTAAGGTCTGTTTTGTTAGTTTATAGCAGTAGTTTGTTATTTTATAAACTTACAGCAGGCCGTGGCCATCTTAAGTGTGGGCATCTGAAGCCAGACTGTATTTCTTCCTGGATCTCATTCATGCAGATCTCGCACATGCTCAGTGCAGCGCAAGCAGTGTAATAGGTTATCAGGTCAGGTTTCCATAGCAACGGCAGTGTCAGAGGAAGTTGCCGCCCCTTCCCAGAAGGCATTGCAAACAGGAAATGATGCGATGGGCCACGGCCAGGGAGGAGGAAGTGAAAAATGAATACAGCAGATATACAGTAGGTGCTGAGAAAAAAAAGTTTAAAAATATCCAATTCGTTTACAGTGCACAGTTTAGTGAGGGATGCTGAAGAGTTGTAAAGGGGGTGGAACTCCACTTTAAATTCCAGGAAGAGATCATCACACCCCTTCTGTTTCTGTAGGAGGTGATTTTACCACCACAGTTAAAAAACGGTGCATGTATGCCCATCATTAGAAGTGGGTGGATGAAGGGAGGTATTCTAATGGTGGGCATACCCACCGATCAATCTCTTTTTTTCATGCAGCCCACAGGCTGCATGAAAAAAAGAACATTACAATTTATGCCCAACAAGGACCAGCAACGTACTGGTATGTTGCTGGACTTTGAGTGGTTACACCAGAATGATGCCTGCAGGTTTAGTTATCATCTTGGTATCATTCTTTTCAGCCAGCGGTCGGCTTTCATGTAAAAGCAATCCTAGTGGCTAATTAACCTCTAGACTGCTTTTACAAGCAGTGGGAGGGAACATTTCCCCCCCCCGCCATCTTCCATGGTTTTCTTTGGCTCTCCTGTCCCACCAGGGAACCCCGAGAATGCAGCTGGTGATCAGAGACCAGAGTGGCTCCAATCATCTCTATTATATCCTAAGAAACCAAAAGCTACGAGCATTTCATGACTTTTCGCCAGATATAAACAGCACCATTGGGAAATTGGGAAAGCATTTTATCACATCGATCTTGGTGTGGTCAGATGCTTTGAGGACAGAGGAGGGATCTAGGGACTCCAATTTTTAAAAAAAAAAAAGAGTACCTGTCACTATCTATTGCTATCATAGGGGATATTTACATTCCCGGAGATAACAATAAAAATGATAAAAAAAAAACAAGAAAAGGAACAATGTAAAAATAAAATAGCAAAATAAATAATAATAAAAAAAGCACCCCTGTCTCCCTATGCTCGCGCGCAAAGGCGTACGAAAGCGTCGGTCTCGTGTTGTATGTAAACAGCAATTGCACCATGCATGTGAGGTATCGCCGCGAACGTCAGATTGAGGGCAGTAATTTTAGCAGTAGACCTCCTCTGTAAATCTGAAGTGGTTACCTGTAAAGGCTTTTAAAAATGTATGTAGTTTGTCACCGCTGCACGATTGTGCGCAGTTTTAAAGCATGTGGTGTTTGGTATCCATGTACTTGGCATAAGATCATCTTTTTTATTTCATCAAACATTTGGGCGATATAGTGTGTTTTAGTGCATTAAAATTTAAAAAAGTGTTTTCCCAAAAAAATTGCATTTGAAAAATCGCTGCGCAAACACTATGTGAAAAAAAAAATTGCAACACCCACCATTTTAATTTGTAGGGCCTTTGCCTAATATATATTGTTTGGGAGTTCAAAATTATTTTCTAGCAAACAAAAAGTGTCAGAAAGGGCTTTGTCTTCAAGTGGATAGAAGAGTGGGTGATGTGTGACATAAGCTTCTTCTGTTGAGCATAAAATGCCAGGACAGTTCAAACCCCCCCCAAATGACCCCTTTTTGGAAAGTAGACACCCCAAGCTATTTGCTCATAGGCATATTGAGTCCATGGAATATTTTATATTTTGCCACAAGTTTTTGTAAAATGACAATTTCTTTTTTTTTAACATTGATAAAAGTTGTCACTAAATGATATATTGCTCACACAGGCCATGGGAATATGTGGAATTACACGCCGAAATACATTCTGCTGCTTTTCCTGAGTACGGGGATACCACATGTGTGAGACTTTTTGGGAGCCTAGCCGCGTACAGGACCTTAAAATTCGTAATTATTCCGAATTTTTGGATTGTTGAATTTTCAAAAATTCAGGAATTTGAAAATTCAAAAATCAGTAAATTCGAAAATAAGAAAGAAAACCCTAAAATTTGAAATAATAACTAACTAACTAACTAATGAGAACTATTAAATTCTAGGTATTGCAATTTCCTTTCAAATTCGTCTGTTAGTGACTGTAACGAATACAAATTTATCTGAAGTTACGAATTATCCGAAATAATGAATGCCGCATCTAAACGAATGGAACGAAACAAATTAATAATAAATAATAATTTGTTCTTTCGAATTTTCGGAATTTCATTCTTATTGTGGAATCTCTGTTTTTTCGAATTTTTCCAGAATTCGAAAATCCGAAAACTCCGAAATTCAAAAATTCGGATATTTCCGAATGAACGAATTTGTCCAAATTCGTTAAGAAACGAATTCGGAACTAAAACGAATTGCACATGCCATATATATTTAATATATCAGACGCAACACACCAAACCCCCAACGAATCATACCTGGGCAGATTCACCCATCACTAGTTCCTGACGCAGTAACAGAATGTGTGGCAGTGAAAATGTAAATAAAATACCATGACTTTATTTTGTACAGTTTTATATAATACACATTTCAAGATTCAATTCTTAGCTCGGTTTAGGAACAAAAATAGAAGAGCAGTAGATATGATTGAACATGTTTTAAATTCTTCAAGCAACATACAATGCAATTTTTAGCTTTATTTCATCACGTCTGATATGTAGAAAAGTCGATTTTTCATGACATTTTGTACAGTCAGCGTTCTATCCTGGGTAAGATTTACACCTAGCATAGTAATATAGTATTCTATTCTTTGCACCATCAGCAGCAGCACTGCTTTATACAAATATATCATATAAGGAAAGACCCAGGAAAACCATCTATGCTGCTTGTGAATGAAAGGGTTAATACATTAATGTGGTTGTAAACCTCTGAAAGGGAAAAAAAGGGAAAAATGAACAAAGCATATCCTTCTATAGCATCTACTTGCCTCGATCCAAAGCACCAGGCCTGATTTCTGTGATCTAATTCCTCTGCTTTCTGCATTTGTTATTTCTGACTAATGCCCAGGTAGAAGGCTCCGCCCCAGCACAGCAGGTGATTGACAGCCTCAGCTGTGCATGTTATCCTTTGAGAGAGTGTGTGTGTGTGTGTGTGTGTGTGTCTATTCCATCCACTCAGATCTCAGATTATACTCAGCTCTATGATGTGCAGTGTGGGACATCAGATCCCTAAACCCTGCCTTCTTTAGCTGATAAATGTCTCAATTATGTACTTTGAATCACTATAGAGGAGAGAGCGGCTGCAGGTAAACAGGTACAACTTATGTCGGTATATTTTCTAGCTGAGAAATGTGGTCTAAATTCTGTACTTTGAATGGCTGTAGAGGAGAGAGGGGCTGCAGTTAAACAGGTACAACTTATATCAATGTAGACATAGGCTTTAGCAGAGTTTAGGAGCTTCCGCGTTTCGGTGAGCTTCAACCTCCCTCTCCTGAACGAGGTTTTCGCTGTGATTTTGGTGCGTTTTGCATTTTCCCGTGGCTGCGGTAAATGTAGGCGAGTGTGTATGAAGCCTTATCTTTCCAACAGTGGCTTTTTTTTCCCATTCCCATTAAAGCAAACCTGTGTCCAGACCATGGAGACACCAATCGCTGCCCCATTGTCCGGCTGGATTCACACCTTTCTATGTCCTCCAAGATGAACAAATTCAGAAGAGGGGCCTCCAAAGTTTTCAGCACCGGAACCAAATCCTACATCTTACACATATTCCTGGGCCAAAAAAGGCATCAGCTTTGAACAATAAATGAATGAATACGGTTTACTTGGATCTTTTTTTTTTGGGAGCAGCGTGATATGATTCAGAACAAAAGAAAAAAAAAACTTCAGTAAAACGAAGCAAAGTCCCCCCTTACAGCAGAGTCCTCCTTACACCAGGGTCCCTTAGGAGTAGAATGGGGTCCCTTAGGAGTCACCATTTCATCAGAGTGCCCCATCAGTGTCCCCCTTACATCACTGTCCCCTTCAGAGTTCCCCCTATATTAAGGTCCCTATCAGAGCCCTCCTTACACCAGGGTCTCCATCAGAGCCCCCTTTACATCAGTGTCCCTTAGGAGTCTCCATTTCATCAGTGTCCCCCTTACATCATTGTCCCCTTCAGAGTTCCCCCTATATTAAGGTCCTTATCAGAGCCCTCCTTACACCAGGGTCTCCATCAGAGCCCCTTTTATATCAGTGTCCCCCTTAGGAGTCCCCATTACATCAGACTGCCATATCAGAGTCGCTCTTTACATCAGTGTCTCCATCAGAGTCCCCATCAGAGCCCTTCTTACACCATGGTCCCCATCAGAGCTCCCTTTACTTTAGAGTCCACCTTAGGGGCACCCCTCACATCAGAGTGCCCCATCATTGTGTCCCCTCACATCAGTGCCCCCATCAGAGTTCCCCCTATATTAAGGTCCTTATCAGAGCCCTCCTTACACCAGGGTCTCCATCAGAGCCCCCTTTATATCAGTGTCCCCCTTAGGAGTCCCCATTACATCAGACTGCCATATCAGAGTCGCTCTTTACATCAGTGTCTCCATCAGAGTCCCCATCAGAGCCCTTCTTACACCATGGTCCCCATCAGAGCTCCCTTTACTTTAGAGTCCACCTTAGGGGCACCCCTCACATCAGAGTGCCCCATCATTGTGTCCCCTCACATCAGTGCCCCCATCAAAGTTCCCCTTAAATCAGTCGCACCTTACATCAAGGTCCCCTTCAGAGTCCCACCGTACAGCAGAAGCCCCTTTACATCAGTGTCCCCTTCAAAGTCCCCCTTTACATCAGGGTCCCGTTTAGAGTATCCCCTTATATCAGACTCTTCATTAGATTTCCCCCTTACATCAGTGTCCCCTTCAGAGTCCCCCTTTACATCAGGGTCCCCAGCAGAGTCACCCTTTACATCATGGTCCCCATCAGAGTATCCCCTTATATCAGAGTCCCCTTTACATCAGTGTCCTCATTAGATCCCCCCCTACATCAGTGTGCCCTTCAGAGTCCCCCTTTACATCATGGTCCCCATCAGAGTCCCCTTTACATCAGGGTCCCCATCAGAGTCCCCCCTTACATCAGAGTTGCACCTTACACCAGAGTCCCCTTTACATCAGAGTCCCACCGTACATCAGAAGCCCCCTTACATCAGTGTCCCCTTCAGAGCCCCCCTTTACATCAGGGTCCCCTTTAGAGTATAACCTTATATCAGAGTCTTCATTACATTCCCCCCTTACATCAGTGTCCCCTTCAGAGTCCCCCTTTACATCATGGTCCCCTTCAGAGTATCCCCTTATATCAGAGTCCCCTTTACATCAGTGTCCTCATTAGATTCCCCCCTTACATCAGTGTCCCCTTCAGATTCCCCCTTTACATTAGGGTCCCCATCAGAGTATCCCCTTATATCAAAGTCACACCTTACATCAGAGTCCCCTATACATCAGGGTCCCCATCAGAGTCTCCCTAACATCAGAGTCCTCCCTTACTTTGGTGTCCCCATCAGAGATCCCCCTTTTATCAGAGAAGTGAAGATCCACTGATCTGAATCCTAAGCCTGTGCATATCAGCTGTGGGAAGGATGAAATCTTGTGGTGGGCCGTGGTTTGGAGACCCCTGAAGTAGAATAGGACATGGTGCAGGACGGAGAGGTGCAGTGTAATGCTTACAATCCCACTGGAAGTCTATGGACCACCATAGTTCTACTACCGAAAGGGAAAAATAATGTGATAGAAGAATTGAAGCTGTTGGCAGAATTCTTATTGATCACAAAAAAAGATTCTAGATGTGCTCATCGCCTTACTGGATCATAATACAATCTGTATTTATATGGAAGCAGGAGAAGTTGTTAATTAGTCACATTTCGGGAAAATCTCTGCAATACTCTATGGTGCTGGAAGACCTCTGAGAGCGAGAACTTGAAACATCTGTTGCTTACACATCCATTATCACTCACCAGCATGATCCTCATTAGAGAAGCTCGGATCATTCACATCTTCAAATAAAGCCCTTAACCCAACTGAACTTTCCGTTTAAATCAGTTAAATACACGCCGGGTGCATCAAAACAAAATGTGTGCGACAAGTTTATTTTCTTTAGAAAACAGCCACAGCCTGAGTAGAAAAGCCTGTTCTCTGCCAGCATACTGTAGAGAAGGATCCTTGCTCTGTGTGGAAGCAGCGGTCTCTTTGCAGTGGTCTGACACAGCCTCTGCCTCTCAATCATACCCATAGCTCTCCAGCCAGCAAAGCTTACATGTTAGAACCTCTGCAGAAAGACCACTGCTTCAACACAGAGGGCAAGGGCAGGGCTGTCCTAATGCATAGGCACTGCCCAGGGTCCCCAGGTGCATGGGGGGCCCCCTGATAATCATTACATCATGCTTTCCAACTGCCCTGGATTTTCTGTGACAGTCCCGCTTTTTACCAAGTTGTCCCAGAATGGCCGTGTCTCTAGCAGGATCCCAAAACCTCATCCCCATACTGTGCCCTCCTGACCTCCCCATACTGTGCCCTCCTGACCTCCCCATACTGTGCCCTCCTGACCTCCCCATACTGTGCCCTCCTGACCTCCCCATACTGTGCCCTCCTGATCCTAGTACTGTGCCCTCCTGACCACCCCCATACTGTGCCCTCCTGATCCCAGTACTGTGCCCTCCTGACCTCCCCCATACTGTGCCCTCCTGACCTCCCCCGTACTGTGCCCTCCTGACCTCCCCCGTACTGTGCCCTCCTGATCCTAGTACTGTGCCCTTCTGACCACCCCCATACTGTGCCCTCCTGATCCCAGTACTGTGCCCTCCTGACCTCCCCCATACTGTGCCCTCCTGATCCCAGTACTGTGCCCTCCTGACCTCCCCCGTACTGTGCCCTCCTGATCCCAGTACTGTGCCCTCCTGACCTCCCCCATACTGTGCCCTCCTGATCCCAGTACTGTGCCCTCCTGACCTCCCCCGTACTGTGCCCTCCTGATCCCAGTACTGTGCCCTCCTGACCTCCCCCATACTGTGCCCTCCTGACCTCCCCCGTACTGTGCCCTCCTGACCTCCCCCGTACTGTGCCCTCCTGACCTCCCCCATACTGTGCCCTCCTGACCTCCCCATACTGTGCCCTCCTGACCTCCCCCATACTGTGCCCTCCTGATCCCAGTACTGTGCCCTCCTGACCTCCCCCGTACTGTTCCCTCCTGATCCCAGTACTGTGCCCTCCTGACCTCCCCCATACTGTGCCCTCCTGATCCCAGTACTGTGCCCTCCTGACCTCCCCGTCCTGTGCCCTCCTGATACCAGTACTGTGCCCTCCTGACCTCCCCCATACTGTGCCTTCCTGATCCCAGTACTGTGCCCTCCTGATCCCAGTACTGTGCCCTCCTGACCTGCACCATACTGTGAGGAGGCGGAAATCACACTAAGTGCTTTGGATTGAGGCAAGTACACACTATAAAATAGTAGGCTTTGTTCATTTTTCATTTCAGAGGTTTCCAACCACCTTAACACATTGATATTCTATCAACTCCATCTAGTGGCCATAATGTGGTATTCTCCTGAAATACCTTAATCAAAAAATTAAAAAAAATATACCTTAATCAAAAAAAGAAAGAGCTGACGATCAAAGAAAATAAATACATTAGACAAAAATGGGGACACCTTGTGATGGCTGGGCGATTTCCTATAAATTGACCCCACATGTGCCAGAATCATACAGGCTGGGCTAATACTAACAGCATTTATTGATGACAGAGGTAGGAGTCCAATTGTGATGCAGAGGAGGGGGGATAGGAAATATTAGCATTATTATTTTTATTTTAAAGCATTTTTACCCTTTAAATTTTAACTCCACTTTTGTTGAGAAAAAGAAGATTCCCCTCTGGGGTGAACTATGCACATTGCAGGGATTTTAACAAACTTTGTTGCAAAGTCCTACCTTTTTGTTATTCTGAAGAAATAGTTGTTTGTTTGTCTGTGTCCATATGGAAAGTGAACCTGTATGGGAGTTGTTTTGTAGTGATCAATCAGCTGCTGCACCTGCAGGCTTCTAATGAGGAAAGTGGCAGAAGGTCTGCACCCCTTTAGATGTGATTTCCCTTTGGGAGTGTCTCAACAAAAATGACATTTGTGTTGCAGGGGATGCTGAAAATCGAATTTGTATCTTAGTGCAGACTTCTGGGAAAATCAATAAGCCAATCACACAAGCAGGAAATTACATGTCTAGGGGGAGGCGTTCTGTATACCATCTGTGTACAGAGCGCCTCCAAGTGGCCATATTGTATTTTACAGAAAAATACAGTGTTGCCGATTGGAAATGAAAGATTTCTAATAACATTCAATTACAATATGACTTGTGTCACAATTTTATATACGATATATATATCTATATCTATAGATAGATATCTATATCTATCTATAGATATAGATATATCTATCTATAGATATATCTATATATATAGATATAAATATATATATCTATCTATATATCTATAGATAGATATATCTATCTATAGATATATAGATATATAGATATATATATATATATATATATATATATATATATATATATATTTTTTTTTTTTTTTTTTTCTAATTTTTTTCCCCACAAAAGTGGAGTTACCCTTTAAGCTAATTATACTTCTTATAATCCTTTAATTACCTGTTCACCGCCATACTGATTGTCAGATTTTTTTTACACAGTGTTCACACATCATAAAAAAACTTACTGTTCAATACAATTAAAATCAAAATGGACATGTATTTACAAACTTCCCCATAGAGTTGATGTTAACAATCCACTGATTCTTACAATGGACTCCATAGGGCAGCCTTTGCCAACCTTCTTTGCCCAGAGGAACCCCTGAAACATTTTCAGGTCTGAGGGAACCCCTGTTCAGATTAGTCAATTGGGGGTCATTGGGCAAATGCCCCATACCTTAGTAGTAATCAGTAGGAAGAATGCCTAGTTACAGTGGTGGTCAGAATGCCACCCTTGCAGTCATGCTGCTGGCCCTGCCAAGTGGTGTTGGCCCCTGGAACTGTGCAGGCACCATCAGATGGAGGTAAGTCAAAGCTCAGGGAACCCCTAGTCACCTCTTGAGGAACCCTGGTTGAGAATGTCTGCTATATAAAAT
Source organism: Aquarana catesbeiana (assembly GCF_042186555.1). Classification (NCBI taxonomy): domain Eukaryota; kingdom Metazoa; phylum Chordata; class Amphibia; order Anura; family Ranidae; genus Aquarana; species Aquarana catesbeiana. The sequence continues at coordinate 675,822,523 of NC_133327.1, read as the reverse complement.
GATACAATAGTAGTACACACATTATAATGTCATATAGCCCAGTCCTGTAGGTTTGATTGTATTTTAATAGCCCGGTGATATATTTTTACAGCTTCTGCTTAAAATCGTTTAATCACGTGGTTTGCATAATGGGATACGATTTCTGGTTGCTGAGGGACAACTCGTTGTACTCATTAAACAAAACAATCGAGTATGTAGCCAAGAGATAAAACACCTTGTACTGTAACATGCATAGCACAAAACATACCATCACATTACTAGTGCAGGTTTTGTACAAATGAGGTTTCTCCAAGAAGTAGACTTCTCTTTTACTTTCCTACGCCTAGGACAATTTTGAGGACTTGCTTTGGGTTACAGGACATTTGTGCACTCTGGAAAACTGGAGCTAGGAAATTTTATGGGATTTAGGATGTGGTGGTCCATGGAGGTCTGAGGGGTTCAGCTCTGAAAGGTTGGCTATAGGCCCATGGTGTCCACCACAAGGGCCCCTTATAGTGTAGTACGTGACTTAAATGTGATGATTGTCTCAAAAAGGAGATAAAAAATAAATAAAATTAAAATTACTTACATCTGTTGAGGCTGCGGTCACCTGATGGGGTAGAGACATGCAACCTTCTGTAGGGTCCCAATCTTGGATCCTCTGTGGGGCTCTCAGGCAGTTTTTAAGTTAGAAGAGGTCTAAAAAAGCCCACCAGTGTTCCCGAGTGGCAGAGGTGCCTGTTGTCATATGTCTAAGGATGCGTTGAGTCTTTTGGTTTACAGAGTGATGAACAAGAAAACTCTGACCTGGGGTTGTCAGGCAGGCGTTGAACAAGTTAAATTAGAAGAGGTCTAAAAGGCCCAGCAGTGGTCTGAGTGGCAGAGGTGCCTGTTGTCATATGTCTAAAGATGGGTGGAGTCCTTTGGTTTACAAAGTGATAAACCACAGGACTCCGACCCGGGGTTTCTTAGGCAAGCGTTGAACTAATTAAGTTGAAAAAAAGACTAAAAAAAGCCCACCGGTGGCTCGAGTGGCAGAGGTGCCCATTATCATATGTCTAAGGATGGGTGGAGTCCTCTGGTTTACAAAGTGATGAACCAGATGACTCTAACCTTGGGTTCTCAGGTAGGTGTTGAACAAGTTAAGTTATAAGAGGTCTAAAAAAAGCCCACCGGTGATCCCAGTGGTGTAGGTGCCTGTTGTCATATGTCTAAGGATGGATGGAGTCCTTTGTTTTACAAAAGGGATGAACCAGAAGACTCCGACCCAGGGTTCTCAGGCGGGCGTTGAACAAATTAAGTTAGAATAGGTCTAAAAAAAGCCCACTGGTGGTCCGAGTGGCAGAGGTGCCTGTTATCATATGTGCCAAGGAGGGGTGGAGTCCTCTAGTTTACAGAAGATGAATACGACCCATCCTTAGACATACGGCAATGGGTGCCTCTGCCACTTGGACTGCCGGAGGGCTTTTTTTTTCGACCTCTTCTAACTTACTTAGGAAATTGTATGCTGTTACCCATAGCAAGTAATTAACTTTCTTTTTTTAATTGCAATTTTCCAGAAAATGAAAGAAGAAACCATATTGGTTGTTCCAATAATTGGCTTCACTTCTGCTTCAGGTTTTATAAATCCAATTGGTCTTATTCATTTAGACTTCTTTTATACTTACAAAAAAATTGTTTTATTGTGCTGTTTTTAAATAAGAGGACTAAATGGAATAGGATCAATGATCATTTGACATACATTGCCCAGGTTCACATACTTGCATATCACAAGGTTTTAAACATTAGCCCAATATGTATAATAAATAGTATAATAAATACTTATGCAGCAATGTTTTATCCCACTATTTGCAGACATATGTGCATGTGTAAATTGAAACTTCCAGTAAACATTTATCAGTAGACATTTATCTTAAAAAAAGAAAAAGAAAAAAAAGATCTTAATAAACCATGAAATTGATCCATGTTTTATATCAAAGTCTTTTTTTGAACTTGCAATCGTCAGCAATTCTGATGCACATCAGCTAGAAAGGAAGCTTGGTGGCAGGTGGTGACATTAAAAAGGTGTTGTTGGACAGACAATAGCATCATGATCCACTCTGCTGCTGAAAATCAAACTCGCACTTGACGCTGCTGATGCTGTCCACGCTGGGCTTGCTGACCACTTGTGGATGGGTTTTGCTGAAGGGAAAGGTTTCCGACCTTGCTATCCCCCTACCTTCTTTAGCACCCTCCCCATTGTTACTAAGGCCCTTGCCTGCATTGATTTCGGACGGTTGCTGCTTTTTAAACTCAGGAAATGTGAAACGTCTCAGCAGTTTGTTTCCCAACACTGCAAAAGGATTACTTAATCCAACAGGGGGCAGAGACGTCCCGGAGGCCTTGGCTCGGGGGTTCAACAGTTCTCTGTCTGGAGGTGTTGGCGACAACAGTGTTGATGGCAAGCTACTTCGTTTCTGGTAGTAGTGGTCATTAAATCGGCAGAACCCTGGTTCTTTGGAGCACCCAGGTAAGAGGTCTTTGGGCGTACAGTGCTGCTTTGAGGGTGGGGTAGCAGATAATGGTGTAAGTAAAATGCCCAATGGCCCTGGTAGAGGAGCTAAAGTGGGCTCATGCTGTTTCCCAGGGCGGGGGGAGTAGAGAGTAGTGGAGATTTGGATAGAAGCACTGCTCAAAGCAGGTAGGTAGAGCCCAGTTCCTTTGCGATCACCAGAACGTCCACCGTACTGGAGGCTAAATGACCGTGGTCTGGGGTTCAACACACTGGAAAATCCTGGCGAATCTGCGGCAGAGCCACCCTTGTCCCCATCTTCCTCCTCAATGGAGTCCATAGACTCTAGATGCCGATGAGCTGCCAAAGACCTGCTTCTCCCCAGCAGAAAACTGTGCGCCCCTCCGCGGGGCCCGGTCGACTGCTGCTCACTGCAAGGACAGTTCGGAGGGTCTTGCGAATCATTCCTGCGTCCTGAGCTGCCACCACTTAGCACATGTTCGCAATCTTTAAACCCCAAATACCGTGCCACATCTAAGGCTGAGTTACCCACCCGGTTGGCTCGATCGATTTGCAAGCCTAGCCTTTTAAAAGCCCTGGCAAGGAAGTCCAGCACCGGCGCATGTCCTGAAACCGTTGCGTAGATGAGCGCCGTGTTCCCCCACAAGTCTGGCAGCTCCGGATCTGCTCCATGTTGAACCAAGATCTTGACCTCTTGCAGGTGGCCCCTCTCACACGAATAGCTGAGCGCGGTGCGCCCTGCCCGGTCTTTGCTGTTCACCTCTGCGCCCCTCTCCAGGAGAAGCTGCATGTACCGCTGACGGGCACGTGGCTCTGGGAGAAGGGCACTGCAAATGAGGGGGGTCCTACGCAAGTCGCCTCCTCTGGTGTTTACGATTTTCCCATCCAGAGCATCCAGGATGAACCGGGCCAGGTGCATCTGGTCGTTGGACATGGCATCGAAGAGTGCTTGGGCTCCACTGGGCTCTTCACTTGGCTTTCCAGACACTTTGAGCATAGCTAATGATGGAGACTGCAACTACGTTCCTGAGAATAGTTCCACCTCCCCTCGTTCTCCCAAGCAACAAAGCTAACAATTCCTTATCCAAACCTTACTTTAATCTACACTAAAATTCAATTTTTATAAAAAAATAATTGTATCGTTTAGATTTCTAGCTGTGTTCTTTCCCAATAAGTAGTTGCTGAAGGACTACACTTTGGCCCTGACCTCTAGGTGGCTCATGCCATGGCATTCAATATAATTGCTCAGCATCTTTCAAATAGAAATATTATCGTTCCTGAGAATTGGTCCACCTCCCTCGTTCTCCCAAGCAACAAAGCCAACAATTCCAATCCTACCTTACTATTTTCTATATAGATAAAAAAAAAATCTATACTTAAGATTTCTAGTTATGTTCCTTCCCAATAAGTAGTTGGTGAAGGACTACAATTTGACACCGATCTCTAACTGGCTCATAACATTCAATAAAAAAAAATGCTCAGCATCTTTCAAATAGAAACATTTTCGTTCCTGAGAATGGTTCCACCTCCCTCGTTCTACTAAGCAACAAAGCTAACAATCCAAACCTTACTTTAATCTTGCTGAAGGACTACACTTTGGCACTGACCTCTAGCTGGCTCATAACATTCAATATATAAAATGCTCAGCATCTTTCAAATAAAAAAAATATTTTTCCACTCGTTCTGTCTAATCTAAGCCAAAGAAAGCCTGATCTATGAATCAAACCCTTACAATGTAAATGCGGTTTGACTTATTATCCTGTAAGGTCAAGTCAATGCAGTATACACAGTAGAAATGTCTAGCTATGTTCTTTCCCAATAAGTAGTTGCCGAAGGACTACACTTTGGCACTGACCTCTAGCTGGCTCATGCCATAACATTCAATATATAAAAATGCTCAGCATCTTTCAAATAAAACATATTTTCCACTCGTTCTGTCTAATCTAATCCAAAGCAAGCCTGATCTATGGATCAAACCCTTAAAATTGAAATTCAGTTTGACTTATTATCCTGCTTATTATAAAAATATAATATTATAAAATATATTTTCCACTCGTTCTGTCTAAACTAATCCAAAGAATGCTCGATCTGTGAATTAAACCCTTAAAATGTAAATGCGGTTTGACTTATTATACTGTAAGGTCAAGTCAATGCAAGCACACACAGTAGAGGTTTCTAGTTATGTTCTTCTCCTAACAAGTAGTGGCTGAAGAACTACACTTTGGCACTGACCTCTAGCTGGATCATGCCACGGCATTCAATATAAAATGCTCAGCATCTTTCAAATAAAAACATATTTTCCCCACTCGTTCTGCCAAATCTAATCCAAAGCAAGCCTGCTCTATGAATCAAACCCTTAAACTGTAAATGCTGTTTGACTTATTATCCTTGTAAGGTCAAGTCAATGCAGTACACACAGTACAGCCTGGAGTATTAATATATCACGAATTAAAGCAACACATAGTAACGACCCCTCTAATCTACCCAAGGACATGGGCAAAAATTAAAAAAAAAAGAAAATGTATTCTAATGACCTCCTGAAATGTACCCCCCCTCCCCCTCCTTACAGTAGCCCTATGCCACCATTCAGACCCTCACCTGAATCATGCCCCACCACTAAGGCTTGCCCCCATGGCAGAGATGTCCTTGAGCTCTTGCACCAGCCCCTGCTACAACGAGGTTTGTGGGAATAACGCCGGAGCCCAGGACTTGTAGCGCAGTCTCCTGCTCTTTGCCTCTCAGTGTCCAAGTTCATTATCCATCCTGGCTTCCCCTCTTTCTCCCATATATAAGCGGTGGGGGTGTGGGGGCGTAAATAGCATCACTCTCTATAGACTGCAACACAGCTGGGAGATGAAGCTCATTGTTAAGTGTCCAGCCTCCCTGTGGGAGAGACTTGGGTGGAAGCTGGAGTGTTTATAGAGCGCAGGGGGCTGGGACCTGTTGCAGCAACGCAGCGTTTTCCAGCTGGTTAACCCTTTGTGCTGCTGCAACTCAGCGATAGAACCCAATTCAATCGTATGCAAGCGACGTATATAGAATATTCAGTGCCAGCTTTAATCTAGCTAACGTTAATCAGTTAAGGGCTGATCACACCTCAGGCTCCTTTCATACCAATGCGTTTTTTTTTCCTGCTTTTTTGCAGAAACGCAGGACATTTTTTAACATTAGGTTTCTATGGAACATGTTCACATCGATACATTTTTGTGCCTCTGTGTTTTTGAAAGGGTTGGGGACTTTTCTAGACGCAAAACGGTGCTTTTTTTTTTTTTTTTTTTTTTTTTTTTTGCGTTTTTGGTTCAATAGACTTTAATGGAGAAAAGCATTTAGTGCGTTTTTACCGTGATTTCAACGCAATTTGCGTTTTTTAACTACTTCAATACCGGGCGCTTAGACACCTTCCCGCCCAGGCCAATTTTCAGCTTTCAGCGCTGTCGCAATTTGAATGACAATTGCGCGGTCATGCTTTTTGCGCAACAAATAAAAAAAGACCAAAAATTAAAAAAAAAAAAAAAAAAAAAGCTTTTCTTTGCTTCTTTTAAATTTTTTGGAAATAATTAAGTTTTTTTCTTCAATGACGGGCACTGATATGGCTGCACTGACGGGCACTGATAAGGTGGCACCGATGGGCACTGATGATGGGCACTGATAGGCGGCACTAATGGGCACTGGTATGCGGCACTGATGGGCACTCATAGGCAGCACTGATGGGCACCTATGGGTGGCACTGATGGGTACTTATGGGTGGCACGGATGGGCTCTGATAGGTGGCACTTGTGTGCAGCACTGATGGGTACTCATAGGCAGCACTGATGGGTACTTATGGGTGGCACTGATAGGTGGCACGGATGGGCACTGATGGTCACTGATAGGTGGGCACTGATGGGCATGGATGGACACTGATGGGTGGCACTGATGACACTGATGGGTGGCATTGCTGGGCATCACTTGTCTGTACGTCATATAACGCCCAGTCAGGATAACTGAACCACCGCCCGGCCGTCATTCTGCTATAGGCCGGGCGGGAAGTGGTTAACCACTTAAAGCAGAGTTCCACCCAAAAATGGAACTTCCGCTTTAAGGGAAGGTGACCCCCTGACATGCCACATTTGGCATGTCATTTTTTTGGGGGGGGGGGGGGGAGCGGATACCCTCTTTCTAGAGGGTTCCAGCTCCCACTTCCTTCTGGCGCACCGCGGCACCGGAAGGGAGATCACCTCTTCCCCCTCCCTCTCGGCAATCATCTGGGACACGTCACAGGTACCAGAGGATTGCCCGGCCAGTCATGGTGCGCTGCGCGGCTCGCGCTTCACATCCGGGCGCCCACAGTGACAATGCTGGCACTGCAGAGCAGAGGGGGAGACGAGCGCGGCTTCGTTCCCCCGCATTGCTGGATGCTGGGACAGGTAGTTGTCTGATTATTAAAAGTCAGCAGCTGCAGTATTTGTAGCTGCTGACTTTTAATTTTTTTTTTTTTTTTTTTTAAGCGGAACTCCGCTTTAAGGACAGAGACTCTTTTTGACACTTGTTGTTTACAAGTTAAAATCATTTTTTTTTTTTGCTAGAAAATTACTTAGAACCCCCAAACATTATATATGTTTTTCTTTCAGACACCCTAGAGAATAAAGTCGTTGCAGTACTTTATGTCACACCGTATTTGCGCAGCGGTTTTACAAGTGCAATTTTTTTGGGAAGAAATACACTTTTTTAACTTAAAAAATAAGACAAAAGTAAAGTTAGCCCATTTTTTTTTTTTTTTGTATTATGAAAGATAATGTTACGCTGAGTAACTTGATACCCAACATGTCATGCTTCAAAATTGTGCCCGCTCGTGGAATGGTGACAAACTTTTACCCTTAAAAATCTCCATTGGCGACGTTTAAAAATTTCTACAGGTTACATGTTTTGAGTTACAGAGGAGTTCTAGTGCTAGAATTTTTGCTCTCACTCTACCGATCGTGGCGATACCTCACATGTGTGGTTTGACCACCGTTTTCAAATGCGGGTACGGTTGCCACCCATACGGGATTGACCCGGACAGTAGGGGTTTGGCAACTTGTGCCCGGGTTTCTGTCCCCTGGAAACTAATATCCAGTGCCTCTGTCTGTGTCCCGTCCTCCGACCTGTAGCTCTGTATTATGTGGCCGGGGCGGCTGTGCGGCGCGCGCTTCTCTGCTCCATATCACAGACCGCCGGTGTAGCTTGTCTGTGTAAGAGCCCCGACCGACCTCACGGTCCTCATCTCATGGAGCCTCAGCCTGCTCCACCACAGCTGGGGACCGGGGGAGACAAGAGGTGACCGGGAGGCCCGAGACCTTGTCAGCACAGCGGGATGCGGGAACCCAAAAGGTATGATCACAGCAGCAGCCCCCCTCCTCTCTGTCAGACCCCCTCCTCTCTGTCAGACCCTCTCCTCTCTGTCAGACCCTCTCCTCTCTGTCAGACCCTCTCCTCTCTGTCAGACCCTCTCCTCTCTGTCAGACCCTCTCCTCTCTGTCAGACCCCATCTCCTCTCTGTCAGACCCCATCTCCTCTCTGTCAGACCCCCGCCTCTCTGTCAGACCCCATCTCCTCTCTGTCAGACCCTCTCCTCTCTGTCAGCCCCCCTCCTTTCTGTCAGTTCCTCTCTGTCAGCCCCCCTCTCGTCTCTGTCAGCCCCCCTCTCCTCTCTGTCAGCCCCCCTCTCCTCTCTGTCAGCCCCCCTCTCCTCCCTGACAGCCCCCATCTCCTCTCTGTCAGCCCCCATCTCCTCCCTGACAGCCCCCATCTCCTCTCTGTCAGACCTCCTCCTCTCTGTCAGCCCCCCCTCCTCTCTATCAGTCCCCCTTCTCTGTCAGTCCCCTTCTCCTCTCTGTCAGACCCCCTCCTCTCTGTCAGCCCCCTCTTCTCTCTGTCAGCCCCCTCTTCTCTCTGTCAGCCCCCTCTTCTCTCTGTCAGCCCCCTCTCCTCTCTGTCAGCCCCCTCTCCTCTCTGTCAGCCCCCTATCCTCTCTGTCAGCTCCTCTCTGTCAGCCCCCTCTTCTCTCTGTCAGACCCCCTCTTCTCTCTGTCAGACCCCTTCTTCCTGTCAGACCCCCTCTTCTCTCTGTCAGCCCCCCTCCTCTCTGTCAGCCCCCCTCTCCTCTCTGTCAGCCCCCCTCTCCTCTCTGTCAGCCCCCCTCTCCTCTCTGTCAGCCCCCCTCTCCTCTCTGTCAGCCCCCTTCTCCTCTGTCAGCCCCCCCTCCTCTCTATCAGTCACCCTCCTCTGTCAGTCCCCTTCTCCTCTCTGTCAGCCCCCTCTCCTCTCTGTCAGCCCCCTCTCCTCTCTGTCAGCCCCCTCTTCTCTCTGTCAGCCCCCTCTTCTCTCTGTCAGCCCCCTCTTCTCTCTGTCAGCCCCCCTCTCCTCTCTGTCAGCCCCCCTCTCCTCTCTGTCAGCCCCCCTCTCCTCTCTGTCAGCCCCCTCTCCTCTCTGTCAGCCCCCTTCTCCTCTGTCAGCCCCCCCTCCTCTCTATCAGTCCCCCTCCTCTGTCAGTTCCCTTCTCCTCTCTGTCAGCCCCTCTCCTCTCTGTCAGCTCCTCTCTGTCAGACCCCCTCTTCTCTCTGTCAGACCCCCTCTTCTCTCTGTCAGACCCCCTCCTCTCTGTCAGCCCCCCTCTCCTCTCTGTCAACCCCCCTCTCCTCTCTGTCAACCCCCCTCTCCTCTCTGTCAAGCCCCTCTCCTCTCTGTCAGCCCCCTTCTCCTCTGTCAGCCCCCCCTCCTCTCTATCAGTCCCCCTCCTCTGTCAGTCCCCTTCTCCTCTCTGTCAGCCCCCTCTCCTCTCTGTCAGCCCCCTCTCCTCTCTGTCAGCCCCCTCTTCTCTCTGTCAGCCCCCTCTTCTCTCTGTCAGCCCCCTCTTCTCTCTGTCAGCCCCCTCTTCTCTCTGTCAGCCCCCCTCTCCTCTCTGTCAGCCCCCCTCTCCTCTCTGTCAGCCCCCCTCTCGTCTCTGTCAGCCCCCCTCTCCTCTCTGTCAGCCCCCCTCTCCTCTCTGTCAGCCCCCCTCTCCTCTCTGTCAGCCCCCCTCTCCTCCCTGACAGCCCCCATCTCCTCTCTGTCAGCCCCCATCTCCTCCCTGACAGCCCCCATCTCCTCTCTGTCAGACCTCCTCCTCTCTGTCAGCCCCCCCTCCTCTCTATCAGTCCCCCTTCTCTGTCAGTCCCCTTCTCCTCTCTGTCAGACCCCCTCCTCTCTGTCAGCCCCCTCTTCTCTCTGTCAGCCCCCTCTTCTCTCTGTCAGCCCCCTCTTCTCTCTGTCAGCCCCCTCTCCTCTCTGTCAGCCCCCTCTCCTCTCTGTCAGCCCCCTATCCTCTCTGTCAGCTCCTCTCTGTCAGCCCCCTCTTCTCTCTGTCAGACCCCCTCTTCTCTCTGTCAGACCCCTTCTTCCTGTCAGACCCCCTCTTCTCTCTGTCAGCCCCCCTCCTCTCTGTCAGCCCCCCTCTCCTCTCTGTCAGCCCCCCTCTCCTCTCTGTCAGCCCCCCTCTCCTCTCTGTCAGCCCCCCTCTCCTCTCTGTCAGCCCCCCTCTCCTCTCTGTCAGCCCCCTTCTCCTCTGTCAGCCCCCCCTCCTCTCTATCAGTCACCCTCCTCTGTCAGTCCCCTTCTCCTCTCTGTCAGCCCCCTCTCCTCTCTGTCAGCCCCCTCTCCTCTCTGTCAGCCCCCTCTTCTCTCTGTCAGCCCCCTCTTCTCTCTGTCAGCCCCCTCTTCTCTCTGTCAGCCCCCCTCTCCTCTCTGTCAGCCCCCCTCTCCTCTCTGTCAGCCCCCCTCTCCTCTCTGTCAGCCCCCTCTCCTCTCTGTCAGCCCCCTTCTCCTCTGTCAGCCCCCCCTCCTCTCTATCAGTCCCCCTCCTCTGTCAGTTCCCTTCTCCTCTCTGTCAGCCCCTCTCCTCTCTGTCAGCTCCTCTCTGTCAGACCCCCTCTTCTCTCTGTCAGACCCCCTCTTCTCTCTGTCAGACCCCCTCCTCTCTGTCAGCCCCCCTCTCCTCTCTGTCAACCCCCCTCTCCTCTCTGTCAACCCCCCTCTCCTCTCTGTCAAGCCCCTCTCCTCTCTGTCAGCCCCCTTCTCCTCTGTCAGCCCCCCCTCCTCTCTATCAGTCCCCCTCCTCTGTCAGTCCCCTTCTCCTCTCTGTCAGCCCCCTCTCCTCTCTGTCAGCCCCCTCTCCTCTCTGTCAGCCCCCTCTTCTCTCTGTCAGCCCCCTCTTCTCTCTGTCAGCCCCCTCTTCTCTCTGTCAGCCCCCTCTTCTCTCTGTCAGCCCCCCTCTCCTCTCTGTCAGCCCCCCTCTCCTCTCTGTCAGCCCCCCTCTCCTCTTTGTCAGCCCCCTCTCCTCTCTGTCAGCCCCCCTCTCCTCTCTGTCAGCCCCCTTCTCCTCTGTCAGCCCCCTTCTCCTCTGTCAGCCCCCCCTCCTCTCTATAAGTCCCCCTCCTCTGTCAGCCCCCTTCTCCTCTGTCAGCCCCCCTCTTCTCTGTCAGTCCCCCTCCTCTGTCAGCTCCTCTCTGTTAGTCCCCCTCCTCTGGCAGCTCCTCTCTGTCAGCCCCCTCTCCTCTCTGTCAACCCTCTGTCCCAGGTATTTTACAATCTCATAGTGTATGCTACAAAAAAAATGCCAAGCCCCGCGGAAGTGTTCGGGTTTGGCTCGAAGAAAAGGTGGTAACCCTATATGCGGGCGTGACTTACACATGCATTCGCTTCTGCGCGTGAGCTTGGCGGGACAGGGCGCTTTAAATTTTTTTTTTTCTTATTTATTTTACTTTTTTTTTTTTACACTGTCTGTTTAGAAAAAAAAAATGGGTCACTTTTATTTCTATTACAAGGAATGTAAACATCCTATGTAGTAGAAAAAAAGCATGACAGGACATCTTTAATGTGAGATCTGGGGTCAAAAAGACCTCAGATCTCATATTTACACTAAAATGCTATAAAAAAAATTAATTAAAAAAAAAAAAAAAAAAAAAAGAAATGTCATTTTTATTTTTTTGCAAAAAAAAAAAAAAAAAAATCCCCTTTAAGACCATTGGATGGAAGTAATGTTTGACGTCGCTTTCGCCATTCAATGTTATGGAGCCCAGATAGCTGCTGCCATAACTATTTAGCGTCAAAGTACCGACGCACAATGACTGCGATTTGCACTAAAAGGTTAATCTGCCAAACAACAAATTTAAATAAAGAAAAACATAAAAACGCAAAATGCAAATCATGGGAAAAATCAGGGTAAAATTGTGTGTTCAAAAATGCAAAAAGCACAGCAGAAGTGCTTAAAAGTAACACGCATAGGTGTGAATCGTCGTGGACACTCGGACAGCCACGGTGCTGGCTGGCGGCTGTTATTCGGGTTATACTTGATGGGGGGGCACACAGTAAATTTGGGGGGGTCGTGGCCCCCTCAGGCCCCACCTTAGTGACGCCAATGTGATTCGAGCCTTAAATGATAACTAAAGGTTTGTGATTTTTTTTTAAAACAAACATGTCATACTTACCTCCCCTGTGCAGTTGGTTTTGCACAGAGTGGCCCCCGATCCTCCTCTTCTGGGGTCCCTCAGCAGCGCTCCTGGCTCCTCCTCTTCTCGAGTGCCCCGTTAGAGACCTGCTCTCCCTCGGGGCACCCGTGCAGGCACGCTCCATTGACACAGACAGCAGGACTCGGCCCTGCCCCCCCGCCTCACGTGTCATTTGATTTGATTGACAGCAGCGAGAGCCAATGGCTGCGCTGCTATCAATCTATCCAATCAGGACCCGAGACAATGGCTGGAGCTGGTGTGCTCGTCCCCGTCCCTGGAAAGACCGGGTTCAGGTAAGTAAAAGGGGGGCTGCTGCATCACAGGAGGTTTTCCACCTTAATGCATAGCATGAGATGAAAAACCTCAAGGGTGTACAACCCCTTTAAGCCGGGTACACACTAAGGCTGGCCATACATTATACAATTTTCTTATTCAATATAAATGCAATCTATACACTGGGGGGAGAACCTCTGGGGGAATCTAGGATGGAAAAGGACCTGGGGGTCCTAGTAGATGATAGGCTCAGAAATGGCATGCAATGCCAAGCTTCTGCTAACAAAGCAAACAGAATATTGGCATTAAAAAGGGGATCAACTCCAGAGATAAAACAATAATTCTCCCACTCTACAAGACTCTGGTCCGGCCGCACCTGGAGTATGCTGTCCAGTTCTGGGCACCAGTCCTCAGGAAGGACGTACTGGAAATGGAGCGAGTACAAAGAAGGGCAACAAAGCTAATAAAGGGTCTGGAGGAGTGTTTCTCAACCTTTTTACCTTGGAGGAACGCCTGGTAAAAAGTTTGGGATCTCGAGGAACCCCTAAAATAATGTTCACATCTACAGCTCACGGAACATTGGTATGATCAGCGAGCTTTTGATAACAAAAATGATTTGTAGAAATAGCATTAAATAAAATAAGAAATATTAAAAGGTACCTAATTAATGTGAAACTTGTGCTTTCTTTTCCTGCAGAGCTGATCCATTCAGGGGACATTACATGGGGCAGGGGACATGACAGGGGACATTACATGGGACAGGGGACATGACAGGGGACATTACATGGGACTGGGCAAATGACAGGGGACATTACATGGGGCAGGGGACATGACAGGGGACATTACATGGGACAGGGGACATGACAGGGGACATTACATGGGACTGGGCAAATGACAGGGGACATCACATGGGGCAGGGCACATGACAGGGGACATTACATGGGACAGGGGACATGACAGGGGACATTACATGGGACAGGGGACATTACATGGGACAGGGGACATGAAAGGGGACATTACATGGGGCAGGGCACATGACAGGGGACATTACATGGGGCAGAACACATGACAGGGGACATTACATGGGACAGGGGACATGACAGGGGACATGACAGGGGATATTACATGGGACAGGGGACATTACATGGGACAGGGGACATGACAGGGGACATTACATGGGACTGGGCAAATGACAGGGGACATTACATGGGGCAGGGGACATGACAGGGGACATTACATGGTGCAGGGCACATTACATGGGACAGGGCACATTACACGGGGCAGAGTACATGACAGGGGACATTACACGGGGCAGAGTACATGACAGGGGACATTACATGGGACAGGGGACATCACATGGTGCAGGGCACATTACATGGGACAGGGCACATGACAGGGCACATTACATGGGACAGGGCACATGACAGGGCACATTACCTGGGACAGGGCACATGACAGGGCACATTACATGGGACAGGGCACATGACAGGGCACATTACATGGGACAGACTGTTGGGCACATTGTGGGGGGAGGGGGGGCACGACTGGGAACACTTCAGTACTTGTTTTCTTCTTCTGGCCTCAGAGCTCATTTCATATCTCCTCCCCCTCGGCCCCTCCTCCTCCTATCCTGTCCTCCCGGATGATGTCACATACAAGCACTCGGGAAGGACAGGAGGGGAGGAGGAGGGGCTTGTGGGAAAGAGCGCGCTACAGCCAATAGGGTGCCAGCCGCTTCCCTGCCTATCTCTGCCTGTGTATGTGCGATCCTCCTGTCAGCGGATCCCCTGGGGACCTCTCGCGGATCCCCGGTTGAGAACCCCTGGTCTGGAGGATATTAGTTATGAGGAAAAGTTGCGAGCACTGAACTTATTCTCTCTGGAGATGCTTGAGAGGGGATATGATTTCAATTTATAAATACCGGACTGGTGACCCCACAATAGGGAGAAAACTTTTCCACGACAGGGAATTTAATAGGACATGTGGCCATTCACTAAAATGAGAAGAGAAGCGGTTTAACCTTAAACTATGTACAGGGTTCTTTACTGTAATGCCCCAGACACACGGTCGGACTTTGTTCGGACATTCCGACAACAAAATCCCAGGATTTTTTCCGACGGATGTTGGCTCAAACTTGTCTTGCATACACACGGTCACACAAAGTTGTCGGAAACACGTACGTCGGGACTATAAACGGGGCAGTGGCCAATAGCTTTCATCTCTTTATTTATTCTGAGCATGCGTGGCACTTTGTCCGTCGGATTTGTGTACACACGATCGGAATTTCCGACAACGGATTTTGTTGTCGGAAAATTTTATATCCTGCTCTCCAACTTTGTGTGTCGGAAAATCCGATGGAAAATGTCCGATGGAGCCCACACACGGTCGGAATTTCCGACAACACGCTCCGATCGGACATTTTCCATCGGAAAATCCGACCGTGTGTACGGGGCATTAGAGTGGCAAGGATGTGGAATTCCCTTCCACAGGCGGTGGTCTCAGCGTGGAGCATTGATAGTTTCAAGAAACTATTAGAGAAGCACCTGAACGACTGCAACATACAGGGATATACAAAGTAATACTGACACATAATCACACACATAGGTTGGACTTGATGGACTTGTGTCTTTTTTGGATCTCACCTACTATGTAACTATGAGGTCAGTTCAGTGATCCCCCCCCCCCCCGATGAGCTATTGTGTTCTGACAGGGGGATGCCCCACCCCCCACCAGAACACTCCGCTCAGCGCTCTCTGCCATTGGCTGATCGGGAGTTGGTCGCCTGCTGGTTTTCCCAGCATGCATGGGCCAAATGCTGGACTTTTTTTTTTAAGGTTGTCTCCAGACATTCGGGCCGTGTGTGCGGGGCTTTAGGCTACGTCTACACTATTGTGCATTCTTTATTCTTTTTTTTTTTCATTTCACCAAAATGCGACAAATTGCACCGACGTTAATGGGACAAATCATGTGGCTTCAAACAATGCTTGGGACAAACATAGATCTATACTCAGACTACTCAGTTATTTTCTGCCGTCACTTTCCAATGTTTCCATGTGAGGTGGGGGGGGAGACGTTTTGTGCTGGGAGTGGGCTTGAGGGGGTATTTGTGCTGGGAGCGGGGGGGGGGGGTTTGGAGTGAGGAGGAGAAGATGTATACTGGGGGGGACATTTTGGGGTAGAGGATTTGTGCTGGTGGGGCGGTATTTGAGCCATGGAATTTGGGGGATGGGGGCAAAGATTTGTGCTGGGAGGGGGGATTTCAGCAATGGGGGGGGGGGGATTTGTACTGGGAGGAGGGATTTCAGCAGGGGGGGGTTGTGCTGGAAGAAGGGATTTCAGCAGCGGGGGGGATTTGTACTGGGAGGAGAGATTTCAGCGGGGGGGGGGATTCGTACTGGGAGGAGGGATTTCAGCGGGGGGGATTTGTGCTGGGAGGAGGGATTTCAAGAGGGGGGGGTTGTACTGGGAGGAGGGATTGTACTGGGAGGAGGGATTTCATCAGGGGGGGGATTTGTACTGGGAGGAGGGATTTCATCAGGGGGGGGATTGTACTGGGAGGAGGGATTTCATCAGGGGGGGGATTGTACTGGGAGGAGGGATTTCATCAGGGGGGGGGATTGTACTGGGAGGAGGGATTTCATCGGGGGGGGGGGATTTGTACTGGGAGGAGGGATTTCAGCAGGGGGGATTTGTACTGGAAGAAGGGATTTCAGCAG
The DNA here is from genome assembly GCF_042186555.1 of Aquarana catesbeiana. Lineage (NCBI taxonomy): Eukaryota > Metazoa > Chordata > Amphibia > Anura > Ranidae > Aquarana > Aquarana catesbeiana. The sequence goes on along the minus strand of NC_133327.1, from coordinate 675,806,540 downwards.
CGGGGGGGATTTGTACTGGGAGAAGGGATTTCAGCTGGGGGGGATTTGTACTCGGAGAAGGGATTTCAGCAGCGGGGGGGATTTGTACTGGGAGAAGGGATTTCAGCAGCGGGGGGGGGGGGGGATTTGTACTGAGAGGAGGGATTTCAGCAGGGGAGGGATTTGTACTGGGAGGAGGGATTTCAGCAGGGGGGGGATTTGTACTGGGAGGAGAGATTTCAGCAGGGGGGGGGGATTTGTACTGGGAGGAGGGATTTCAGCAGCGGGAGGGGGGATTTGTACTGGGAGGAGGGATTTCAGCAGGGGGGGATTTGTACTGGGAGGAGGGATTTCAGCAAGGGGGGGGATTTGTACTGGGAGGAGGGATTTCAGCAGGGGGGATTTGTACTGGGAGGAGGGATTTCAGCAGGGGGGGGATTTGTACTGGGAGGAGGGATTTCAGCAGGGGGGGGATTTGTACTGGGAGGAGAGATTTCAGCAGGGGGGGGATTTGTACTGGGAGGAGGGATTTCAGCAGCGGGAGGGGGGATTTGTACTGGGAGGAGGGATTTCAGCAGGGGGGGGATTTGTACTGGGAGGAGGGATTTCAGCAAGGGGGGGATTTGTACTGGGAGGAGGGATTTCAGCAGGGGGGGGGATTTGTACTGGGAGGAGGGATTTCAGCAGGGGGGGATTTGTACTGGGAGGAGGGATTTCAGCAAGGGGGGGGATTTGTACTGGGAGGAGGGATTTCAGCAGGGGGGGATTTGTACTGGGAGGAGGGATTTCAGCAGGGGGGGGGATTTGTACTGGGAGGAGGGATTTCAGCAGGGGGGAGATTTGTACTGGGAGAAGGGATTTCAGCAGGGGGGGGATTTGTACTGGGAGGAGGGATTTCAGCAGCGGGGGGGAGATTTGTACTGGGAGAAGGGATTTCAGCGGGGGGGGGATTTGTACTGGGAGGAGGGATTTCAGCAGGGGGGGATTTGTACTGGGAGGAGGGATTTCAGCAGGGGGGGATTTGTACTGGGAGGAGGGATTTCAGCAGGGGGGGATTTGTACTGGGAGGAGGGTGGGTGTGCATGCATTTGTCATGCAAAAAAATGCACTATATTGCGCTTTTTTCCAATTTGCAGCTGCATAGGTGTGAAGGGGCCTCATAGACAGTAATGTGATTCCTCTTGTTGTGCGTTGCAGCATGCGACAAATTGCACAGATGTGAATAGGACTAAATAAGTCTCCTTGAAGAATATCATTGTAATATGTAAGCTTAAAGTGGAGTTCCACCCACTTTTACAACTCTTCAGCATCCCTCACTAAACTGCGCACTGTAAACGAATTGAATTTTAAAAAAAAAAAATTCTCAGCACCTACTGTATATCTGCTGTATTCATTTTTCACTTCCTCCTCCCTGGCTTGTGGCCCATCGCATCATTTCCTGTTTGCAATGCCTTCTGGGAAGGGGCGGCAACTTCCTCTGACACTGCCGTTGCTATGGAAACCTGACCTTAAACTTACTACGCTGCTTGTGCTGCACTGAGCATGTGCGAGATCTGCAAGGATGAGATCCAGGAAGAAATACAGTCTGGCTTCAGATGCCCACACTTAAGATGGCCACGGCCTGCTGTAAATGTAGCACTAACTCACGGTGGAGCTGCTAGTTTAACCAGTTGCTGACCGCCGCACGACGATGTACGTCGGCACAATGGCACGGGCAGGCAAAAGGACTGGCGGTCAGCTTCTGTCTGGGAGCGTTCAGACGTGAGGAGGAGGCCATCCATTCGTGCCCCCCCCTCGCGATTGCTCCCAGCCAACGAGAATCTTCCTCTGCCTCTGTATCTGCCTCTGTATAGTAAACAGTGGCAGAGGAAATGATGTCATCTCTCCTCGGCTCGGTATTTTCCGTTCCGGCGCCGAGGAGAGAAGACATCCGAGTGAGTGCACAAACACTACACACACAGTAGAACACGCCAGGCAATACAATACACCCCCCATCACCCCCCAATCACCCCTCCCCCTGTCACACTGACACCAAGCAGTTTATTTTTTTTTCTCTGATTACTGCATTGGTGTCAGTTTGTGACAGTTAGTGTGGTAGGACAGTTAGTTTTAGGTCCCCTTTAGGTCTAGGATACCCCCCTAACCCCCCCTAAGTTTTAACCCCTTGATCACCCCCCGTCGCCAGTGTCACTAAGCGATCATTTTTCTGATCGCTGTATTAGTGTCACTGGTGACGCTAGTTAGGGACGTAAATATTTAGGTTCGCCGTCAGCGTTTTATAGCGACAGGGACTCCCATATACTATCTAATAAAGGTTTTAACCCCTTGATTGCCCCCTAGTTAACCCTTTCACCAGTGATCACCGTATAACTGTTACAGGTGACGCTGGTTAGTTAGTTTATTTTTTAGTGTCAGGGCACCCGCCGTTTATTACCAAATAAAGGTTTAGCCCCCTGATCGCCCGGAGGTGATATAACTTGGGTTTTAGGGTCAGATAAGGTCTGCGTCGCCCCAGGCAGCGTCAGGTTAGTGCCAGTAGCGCTAACACCCACGCACGCACCGTACACCTCCCTTAGTGGTATAGTATCTGAACGGATCAATATCTGATCCAATCAGATCTATACTGGCGTCCCCAGCAGTTTAGGGTTCCCAAAAACACAGTGTTAGCGGGATCAGCCCAGATACATGCTAGCACCTGCGTTTTGCCCCTCTGCCCAGCCCACCCAAGTGCAGTATCGATCGATCACTGTCACTTACAAAACTCTAAACGCATAACTGCAGCGTTCGCAGAGTCAGGCCTGATCCCTGCGATCGCTAACAGTTTTTTTGGTAGGGTTTAGGCGAACTGGCAAGCACCAGTGGCCTAGTACACCCCGGTTGTAGTCAAACCAGCACTGCAGTAACACTTGGTGACGTGGCGAGTCCCATAAGTGCAGTTCAAGCTGGTGAGGTGGCAAGCACAAGTAGTGTCCCGCTGCCACCAAGAAGACAAACACAGGCCCGTCGTGCCCATAATGCCCTTCCTGCTGCATTCGCCAATCCTAATAATTGGGAATCCACCACTTCTGCAGCACCCGTACTTCCCCCATTCACATCACCAACCAAATGCAGTCGGCTGCATGAGAGGCATTTTTATGTCCTCCCGAGTACCCCTACCCAACGAAGACCCACCAAAAATGATGTTGTGTCTGCAGCAAGCGCGGATATAGACGTGACACCCGCTATTATTGTCCCTCCTGTCCTGACAATCCTGGTCTTTGCATTGGTGAATGTTTTGAACGCTACCATACACTAGTTGAGTATTAGCGTAGGGTACAGCATTGCACAGACTAGGCACACTTTCACAGGGTCTCCCAAGATGCCATCGCATTTTGAGAGACCCGAACCTGGAACTGGTTACAGTTATAAAAGTTACAGTTACAAAAAAAGTGTAAAAAAAAAAAAAAAAAAAAAACACAAAAAAATATATTAAAATAAAAAAAATAGTTGTTGTTTTATTGTTCTCTCTCTATTCTCTCTCTATTGTTCTGCTCTTTTTTTACTGTATTCTATTCTGCAATGTTTTATTGTTATTATGTTTTATCATGTTTGCTTTTCAGGTATGCAATTTTTTATACTTTACCGTTTACTGTGTTTTATCGTTAACCATTTTTTTGTCTTCAGGTACGCCATTCACGACTTTGAGTGGTTATACCAGAATGATGCCTGCAGGTTTAGGTATCATCTTGCTATCATTCTTTTCAGCCAGTGTTCGGCTTTCATGTAAAAGCAATCCGAGCGGCTAATTAGCCTCTAGACTGCTTTTACAAGCCGTGGGAGGGAATGCCCCCCCCCCACCGTCTTCCGTGTTTTTCTCTGGCTCTCCTGTCTGAACAGGGAACCTGACAATGCAGCCGGTGATTCAGCCAGCTGACCATAGAGCTGATCAGAGACCAGAGTGGCTCCAAACATCTCTATGGCCTAAGAAACCGGAAGCTACGAGCATTTTATGACTTAGATTTCGCCGGATGTAAATAGCGCCATTGGGAAATTGGGGAAGCATTTTATCACACCGATCTTGGTGTGGTCAGATGCTTTGAGGGCAGAGGAGAGATCTAGGGTCTAATAGACCCCAATTTTTTCAAAAAAGAGTACCTGTCACTACCTATTGCTATCATAGGGGATATTTACATTCCCTGAGATAAAAATAAAAGTGATAAAAAAAAAATGAAAGGAACAGTTTAAAAATAAGATAAAAAAGCAAAAAAAAAAAAATAAAGAAAAAAAAAAAAAAGCACCCCTGTCCCCCCCCGCTCTCACGCTAAGGCGAACGCAAGTGTCGGTCTGGCGTCAAATGTAAACAGCAATTGCACCATGCATGTGAGGTCAAATCGAGGGCAGTAATTTTAGCGGTAGACCTCCTCTGTAAATCAAAAGTGGTAACCTGTAAAGGCTTTTAAAAATGTATTTATTTTGTTGCCACTGCACGTTTGTGCGCAATTTTAAAGCATGTCATGTTTGGTATCCATGTACTCGGCCTAAGATCATCTTTTTTATTTCATCAAACATTTGGGCAATATAGTGTGTTTCAGTGCATTAAAATTAAAACATAAAAGTGTGTTTTTTCCCCAAAAAATGCGTTTAAAAAATCGCTGCCCAAATACTGTGTGAAAAAAAAAAAATTAAACACCCACCATTTTAATCTGTAGGGCATTTGCTTTAAAAAAATATTTAATTATTGGGGGTTCAAAGAATTTTTCTTGCAAAAAAAAAATATTTTTTTCATATAAACAAAAAGTGTCAGAAAGGGCTTTTCAAAACCCCCCCAAATGACCCCATTTTGGAAAGTAGACACCCCAAGCTATTTGCTAAGTTGCGGGAAAAAGACAATTTTTTTTTTTTTTTTTTTGCACAAAGTTGTCACTAAATGATATATTGCTCAAACATGCCATGGGAATATGTGAAATTACACCCCAAAATACATTCTGTTGCTTCTCCTGAGTACGGGGATACCACATGTGTGAGACTTTTTGGGAGCCTAGCTGCGTACGGGACCCCGAAAACCAAGCACCGCCTTCAGGCTTTCTAAGGGCGTAAATTTTTGATTTCACTCTTCACTGCCTATCACAGTTTCGGAGGCCATGGAATGCCCAGGTGGCACAAACCCCCCCCCAAATTACCTTATTTTGGAAAGTAGACACCCCAAGCTATTTGCTGAGAGGTATAGTGAGTATTTTGCAGGCCTCACTTTTTGTCACAAAGTTTTGAAAATTGAAAAAAGAAAGAAAACATTTTTTTTCTTGTCTTTCTTCATTTTCAAAAACAAATGAGAATTGCAAAATACTCACCATGCCTCTCAGCAAATAGCTTGGGGTGTCTACTTTCCAAAATGGGGTCATTTGGGGGGGTTTTGTGCAATCTGGGCATTTTATGGCCTTCAAAACTGTGATAGGCAGTGAGGAGTGAAATAAAAAATTTACGCCCTTAGAAATCCTGGAGGCGGTGATTGGTTTCGGGGCCCAGTACGTGGCTAGGCTCCCAAAAAGTCTCACACATGTGGTAATCCCGTACTCAGGAGAAGCAACAGAATGTATTTTGGGGTGTAATTCCACATATAACCATGGCCTGTGTGAGCAATATATCATTTAGTGACAACTTTTTGTAATTTTTTTTTTTTTGTCATTATTCAATCGCTTGGGACAAAAAAAAATTAATATTCAATGGGCTCAACATGCCTCTCAGCAATTTCCTTGGGGTGTCTACTTTCCAAAATGGGGTCATTTGGGGGGGTTTTGTACTGCCCTGCCATTTTATCACCTCAAGAAATGACATAGGCAGTCATAAACTAAAAGCTGTGTAAATTCCAGAAAATGTACCCTAGTTTGTAGACGCTATAACTTTTGCGCAAACCAATAAATATACACTTATTGACATTTTTTTTTACCAAAGACATGTGGCCGAATACATTTTTGCCTAAATGTATGACTAAAATTGAGTTTTTTGGATTTTTTTTATAACAAAAAGTAGAAAATATCATTTTTTTTCAAAATTTTCGGTCTTTTTCCGTTTATAGCGCAAAAAATAAAAACCCCAGAGGTGATCAAATACCATCAAAAGAAAGCTCTATTTGTGGGAAGAAAAGGACGCAAATTTCGTTTGGGTACAGCATTGCATGACCGCGCAATTAGCAGTTAAAGCGACGCAGTGCCAAATTGTAAAAAGTGCTCTGGTCAGGAAGGGGGTAAATCCTTCCGGGGCTGAAGTGGTTAAGCGGGTCTGTTACTTTCACTTTGCTTCCCTCTGTTTCACCGGCACCGGGTCTAGGGGTTCCGTTGAGTTTACTTCTGGACGACACACGCACCAACACTGGAGTACGTTTTCAATGCTTTATTGAACAGACAAACTTTAGGAAGTAGCAGGAAAGAGGCGGAAAAGGAAACTTTCAGGAGAAACTCAAATATCTTCTTATAGAATCTTAGCGACAAATGCCCTGGTAGAATTCAGATAATTATGTGGAATGCGCTCCCCTCGTGGGACACACTTTTTGCTCGTCTGGATAGGCCTCTCTCACCGGTCTAGCAGCCAGTACGCAACACGAATCAAAAGTCTCTGCCACAGACTTGTTTGGGGGAATAAATCCGTACGATCCTCTGCCACAGGATGTATCAGATTTTCTGCAATGAAAGTCAGTCACATTGCCTGAACCTTTAAGCCGAACCGGCAACACTATGCTGTATGGTTACTTCTTTTGGATACGTCCTCCAACCGAGTCACCAGGCCCCTCTATAGACCAGCACGCTGCGTGATCTCTCCAAGACGGGTCCTCCCCTGGGATCTCCTCGGCTGTCCAGCTTCGTCACACAGGACCGACAGCTCAGGACCATTCCTCGGCCGCGGTGGTAGGCCCCAGACAAGCCTCTGGACCCACCTCTGCGCCGCAGCATCGTGGACCCGATCGGAGGACCACGAGGTAGCTCCTTAACGCATACCTGTCGGCCAGGAGGGCCAGCAGGTGGCTGTAAAAACGACCCTAGAACATGGCGTCTGTCCCATAAATACCCTCTTCCCAGAATGCAACTCGGAGGACCACCTCCACCGAGCTTGCCTCCGAGAGAGAGGAGCATCTATACACTTCAACAGGTTGCCTTTCCAACACTGACCAGTGGTAACAGCGACACCCACCGGTCAGCATGGAAACACACACAACGTCAGCCAAGCTGGAACAGAGGCAAACTTTTATCTTCCTAACGCACAATTTACTAAATTTACCTAACCTGCGGTAGATTGTAAATCTACCAGCGCTACATAAGTTTATAAAATAACAAACTACTGCTATAAACTAACAAAACAGACCTTAGTTTACAGACTAAATTTACTAGAATACATTAAGCTTGTGTATTATAGGGGTACTTTTATTTAAAAAGTATAATTTCGGGCAGAACACCACTTTAAGGGCTCTTTCGCTGAAATCAGAGCCTGGACAAGGGGTGGGCAGGAGGGACAGCTTCCCTGGGCATGTGGCAGCTTGGTGGTGTGGTGGCTAGTACTTCTGCCTAGCAGCCATAGAGTTGCTGGTTTGAATCCCACCTACAGCACTACCTGCATGGAGTTTGCATGTTCTCCCTGTGCCTGCGTGGGATTCCTCTGGGTACGCTGGTTTCCTCCCACACTCCAAAGACATGCTGGTAGGTTAATTGGCTCCTGTCTAAATTGGCCCCAGTATGTGTATGTATAGATGTGAGTTAGAGACCTTAGACCAGGGGTTGGCAACTTTGGCCCTCCAGCTGTGGTGAAACTACAAGTCCCATGAGACATTGCAAGACCCTGACAATCACAAGCATGACTCCTAGAGGCAGAGGCATGATGGGATTTGTAGTTACACCACAGCTGGAGGGCCGAGGTCGCCGACCCCCTGCCTTAAGCCTCGTACACACAATCTGATTTTTGGCAGGGGATTGTGTGATGACAGACTGTTTGCCTAAAATCGGACTGTTAGTACGCTTTATTAGACAACTGTTGTCCATTTTCCGCCAGCCAATGCTGGATGACAGGCTAGTACATCTTCGGCGGACAGCGGTCTGTTGTCAGATTTTCGTATGGTCAGTACACAAGTCCGTCACACAAAAGTCCAAAGCGCGAACATGCATGCTCGGGATCAATGCTTGCCAAAACACGACAGAAGGGGCCCAAAGGGTGGCGCTCAAGAGCTGAAATTCCCCGTAGTACGTCGCTACGTCTGTGTTTGTTGGCCGACAATTGTGTGCCCATAGTGTACAAGACAAGATCCCGGCACGCGCCCTTCGGGACAAAAGCCTGGCGCTCTGTTGGCCAACAATCCGATCGTGTGTACGAGGCTTAATGCCCCGTACACACGGTCGGACTTTGTTCGGACATTCCGACAACAAAATCCTAGGATTTTTTTCCGACGGATGTTGGCTCAAACTTGTCTTGCATACACACGGTCACACAAAGTTGTCGGAAAATCCGATCGTTCTGAACGCGGTGACGTAAAACACGTACGTCGGGACTATAAACGGGGCAGTGGCCAATAGCTTTCATCTCTTTATTTATTCTGAGCATGCGTGGCACTTTGTCCGTCGGATTTGTGTACACACGATCGGAATTTCCGACAACGGATTTTGTTGTCGGAAAATTTTATATCCTGCTCTCAAACTTTGTGTGTCGGAAAATCTGATGGAAAATGTGTGATGGAGCCCACACACGGTCGGAATTTCAGACAACAAGGTCCTATCACACATTTTCCGTCGGAAAATCCGACCGTGTGTACGGGGTATAAGAGTGTAAGCTCCTCGAGGGCAGGGACCGATGTGAATGTACAATATATATGTAAAGTGCTGTGTAAATTGATGGCGTTATACAAGTACCTGAAATAAATAATGTGGGGTGGGGGGGAGATTTGTGTTGGAAGGGAGAATTTGGGGCGTGGCAGAGGGTTAGTATTGTTCTAAGAGGGGAAATTTGTGGTGCTTTAGGGGGATTTATGTTGGAAGGGGGAGGGAGGGATGGGGGGAGACGATTTGTACTAGGAGGGGGGATTGAGGGGATGTTTGTGCTGGGAAGGGGGGGGGTTTGGAGTGGGGAGGGAGGAAATGTGTACTAGGCAGAGACATTTTTAGGGTAGAGGATTTGTGCGGGGGGGGGGGTGAGTGATTTTTTTGGGGTGGGGGGCATTTGAGCTGGAGGATTTGAGGGTAAAGATTTGTGCTGTGAGAGGGGATTTCAGCGGGGGGAGGTGGAATTTTTGTTTAGGGACAAGCATGCAGATTAGCGCTCAGTTTTGTTTTGTGGGGGTGGATTTCTGCTCCTCCCTATAACAAAATGACAAATTTTTTTTTTTTTTGTAAAGTCAGTTTTTTTCCCCCCAAAGTTCAGATCTGTCAGTCTTACCTAGGCAAGAATCACATACCGGAACCCGGCGCATGTACACAGCAGGTCACACTGGGATCCATTGAGGCGTTTCTGGGCACGCGGTGCTGTGATCTACCTCCTGGGATTTCTACATCACTGACCTCAAAAGGAAGATTGTGGGATCTCGCGCATGCACAGAAATGGCGCGGATGTCTGCTAGTTTACTGGCAGGGGGGGGTCCGCGGTGGAGATATGCGTATCCACTGCAAAAGAATTCAAGATGGCGCCACCGGAGAGGAGCAGAGTAGGGAGAACTTTACATACAAACAAAACAACGCTGGACTCCATGGACTAGTATTTTTTTTTTTACTTCTACACTTTATTCATATTTGTGTGTTTTTTTTTTTTTTTTACTGTGTTTGTGGTTACGCTGGCATGCATGACAACGGAAATAACCTTATTCTCTATGGTGCCTGTTCAAAGTGTCCTTAGTCTGCTTGTCTTCAGCAAACTGTTTGTGGGCTTTCTTGTGCATCATCTTTAGAAGTGGCTTCCTTCTGGGACGACAGCCATGCAGACCAATTTGATGCAGTGTGTGCGGTGTATGGTCTGAGCACTGACAGGCTGACCCCCCACCCCTACAACCTCTGCAGCAATGCTGGCAGCACTCATACGTCTATTTCCCAAAGACAACCTCTGGATATGACGCTTAGCACGTGACCTCAACCTCTTTGGTGGACCATGGCGAGGCCTGTTCTGAGTGGAACCTGTCCTGTTAAACCGATGTATGGTCTTGGCCACCGTGCTGCAGCTCAGTTTCAGGGTCTTGGCAATCTTCTTATAGCCTAGGCCAGTGATGGCGAACCTTGGCATCCCAGATGTTTTGGAACTACATTTCCCATGATGCTCTGGCAATTTGCAGTGTAGTGGAGCATCATGGGAAATGTAGTTCCAAAACATCTGGGGTGCCAAGGTTCGCCATCACTGGCCTAGGCCATCTTTATGTAGAGCAAAAATTCTTTTTTTTTCAGATCCTCAGAGAGTTCTCTTCCATGAGGTGCCATGTTGAACTTCCAGTGACCAGTATGAGAGAGTGAGAGCGATAACACCAAATTTAACACACCTGCTCCCCATTCACACCTGAGACCTTGTAACACTAATGCCCCGTACACACGGCCGGATTTTCCGACGGAAAATGTGTGATAGGACCTTGTTGTTGGAAATTCCGACCGTGTGTAGGCTCCATCACACATTTTCCATCGGATTTTCCGACACACAAAGTTTGAGAGCAGGCTATAAAATTTTCCCACAACAAAATCCGTTGTCGGAAATTCCGATCGTGTGTACACAAATCCGACGGACAAAGTGCCACGCATGCTCAGAATAAATAAAGAGATGAAAGCTATTGGCCACTGCCCCGTTTATAGTCCCGACGTACGTGTTTTACGTCACCGCGTTTAGAACGGTCGGATTTTCAGACAACTTTGTGTGACCGTGTGTATGCAAGACAAGTTTGAGCCAACATCCGTCGGAAAAAATCTATGGACTTTGTTGTCGGAATGTCCGATCAATGTCCGACCGCGTGTACGGGGCATTACGAGTCACATTTTTATAAATTTTTTTCCCGATTATTCATTCTTTCCCCCTCCCCCCACCTTTATTTTATTATTTTTTTTTTTTACACATTTTTTGTAGAACAACAACTGCACATATATTGCACAGGAACTGTATTGTGGCAACCTGGCGTGCCTTTGGCTGTCTCCCTTGGTCTCTGGGGGGGGGGGGGTGTTTCCCACCTCCACCCCGGTTCGGACACTTGTCTGAGGCCCCCCGTTGATATCCGGTTGGAACCTGGGCTTGGGACTTGTAAGTAACTGACAACTTGTTTTGAGATTTTTCTCCTAGAGGGCATCACATACTAATAGTTATATATCCATCGATTTTTTTTTAGTATAACTTTGCATTATACTCCTGATGCATCATCATTCCTAATGACAAGCCTCATATAAAGTCCCAGTACCCCTTTCCTTTTTTTGTTCTTGTACACTCAATACTTTACATTGTAGCAAAGTGTCATTTCTTCAGTGTTCTCACATGAAAAGATAGAAGAAAATATTTACAAAAATGTGAGGGGTGTACTTACTTTTGTGAGATACTGTATATATATATATATATATATATATATATATATATATATATATATATATACATATACACACACACACACATTATATATATATATATATATATATATATATATATGTATATATGTATATATATACACACACACATACATACATATACATACATACACATTATATATATATATATATATATATATATATATATATATATATATATATATATATATATATATATATATATATATATATATATATATGTATGTATATACACATACATACATACACATATATATAGGGCCACCTATCTCTGGGACTACATTTCCCATGATGCCCTTCTAGTTGCTTCTGATTGGCCCTCCGCTGTGGCCAATGGGGAGGGAAAATTAACAGACAGGAAAGCCTTCTCTTCCCCTGCTGCAGACCTGAGAAGGGGAGAGGGAGGGGAATATCCTGACAGCAGCCTGCAGCTCTCCCCACCGTGCGGACGCTCATGGCTGGAGGAGAAGAGCGGCTGTGGAACTGTCAGCGCGGCTCTGGGGCTGAGCTCTGTGTGTGAGAGACGCTCAGGCCATGCAGCCACCAGAGTAGACACAGGTGGGAGAACTCACCAGCATGGTCTTATCATCAGGCATGTCCAGAAGACATGAAGTAGGGTTCATGTGGAATTGGGACACTGCCAGCACATTGGGCTGACCTCTGGGAAGATTTGATGAAATTTTGTTTGTGGAGTACTGATGTGAAAGTAAATTGTAACCGGATTCATGAAGCCCAGAGGTGATGGTAGATTTATAGGTTAGGTAGACATTACATTGCTCATTATGGGTCTGAGAGCTGCCATGTAAAGTAGAACTAAAGGCGATCTTCATGGTCCCCAGGCGTGAACCTGTGGATTGTTCCAGTCTGCCTTGTGCGAAAACGACTTCATGGCCTTGGGGAAGAACAGTGCCCCCTTTGCGGGTAGAGCTATATATAGCCAACAGAGGGGGGTTTATTCTGATCTTGTATGGAGCCATTCTGTAAGTAGAGCCTCCTTGTTGTTCTCCAACCTACTTCATGGTCCCCAGCTGTGAACCTGTGGACTGTTCCAGCCTGCCTTTACCTGTTCTAAAGCTGCTTTCAAAACTGTTATAAGACATCTTTCTACAATCAAATAAACCTTAAAAGACAACCCCTAGACTATTCAATGAGCTGGAGTGAGTGACCTGTTGCTGTATGCCTGCTTTGGGGCAGAACAGTGCAACCTTCATGGGTAGAGCTACACATAGCCAACAGGGGGGGGGGGGGGGGGGTTGTTTGAATCTTGTATGGATCCATTCTGTGAGTAGAGCCTCCTTGTTGTTCTCAACCCTACTTCATGGTCCCCAGCTGTGAACCTGCAGACTGTTCCACTCTGCCTTTACTTGTGCTAAATCTACTTCATGGTCACCAGCCGTGAACCTGTGGACTGTTCCAAGCTGCCTTTACTTGTGCTAAATCTACTGCATGGTCCCCAGCCGTGAACCTGTGGACTGTTCCAAGCTGCCTTTACCTGTTGTAAAGCTGCTTTTAAAACTGTTCTAAGACAGCTTTCTACAACCAAATAAACCTTAAAAGACAACCCCTAGACTGTTCAATGAGCCAGAGTGGACTGTTGCTGTATGCCAGCCTTGGGGATGAACAGTGCCCCCTTTGCGGGTAGAGCTATATATATAGCCAACAGTGGGGGGGTTTATTCGGATCTTGTATGGAGCCCTTCTGTGAGTAGAGCCTCCTTGTTGTTCTCAACCCTACTTCATGGTCTCCAGCCATGAACCTGTGGACTGTTCCAGTGTGCCTTTACTTGTGCTAAATCTACTTCATGGTCCCCAGCCATGAACCTGTGGACTGTTCCAGTCTGCCTTTACTTGTACTAAAGCTAATTCACGGTCCCCAGCCGTGAACCTGTGGGCTGTTCCAGTCTGCCTTTACATGTTCTAAAGCTGCTTTCTACAAGTAAATAAACCTTAAAAGAAAACCCCTAGTCTGTTCAATGAGCCAGAGTGATTGGACTGTTGCTGTAAGCCTGCTTTGGGGAAGAACAGTGCCCCCTTTGGGGGAAGAGCTACATATAGCCAACGGGGGGGGGGGGGGGGTATTTATTCAGATCTTGTATGGAGCCATTTATAGATTTGGGGTAAGGCCATGGGAAGGGGTTTTGTTGGAACAGAGGTTTTATATAATTATGTATGGATTGTACAAAATGAGTTATCTGTAGTTGGCCCCATATGTCAAGTTCTTGGCAGCCACCAGATTCCTGAAGGGTGCGGAGAGGGGTGCACCCACTGGACGACAAGACCCGGGTAATCCTGTGTATTACCACATTTTTCCATTAATTAATTAATTAATTAATTAATCTTCAGATAAAAGTGTCCAGCTTAATGACAGGTTCACTTTTACACTTTCATCTGGTCAGAACCTATTTTTTGGAGAATATTCTATTACCTGACATGATCTCAAGTTTAAAATGACTGAGATGAATGTCTCTTGTGTGACCATAGCCAAACTCAACAGAACAGGTAGATTCATTAAATATAGAAAGAGTAACATGCAAAGCGCATTAACCAATAGAACGCGATTACCCAGATCTGAAAACGTTAAAGTGGAATTTGCAGACATTAGAGGGAAGACTGCAAGTCCTGCAATACAAAATCATTTTTTATGAACAGTGATGCACACACACGTCAGACTAATTATTCCAGTCTGCAAAAATTTTAATCAAATGTAGAAAAGTCAGAACATATAAAAAAAATAATTATAATTTAGGCTGTGTTTTAATGTTTATTCCAAGGTGATACAACCAGGTAAACATTTCTGATTGCTCCAATGGAGTCTTAATTGATTAGACGCTGAATTAAAGTGGTTGTAAACCTCTGACATGAAATATGAACAAAGTATATCCCTCTATAGTGTGTACTTGTCTCAATCCAGAGCACTAAGTGCTATTTCTGTTCCGCTGCCTCGTTCCTGTGCTATCATCATGAATCCCTTCTGACAAGATTTCCTGACACCAAGAGAAAAAAAGGTGACAGGGGAGGGAGCTCCAGCTGATTGACAGCCTTAGCTCTGTTCCCGTGTGCTTTGTGAAGGCTCCAATCAGCTCTGCGCGGAGCTCTGCCAAGTGTAACTTCAGCTCTCCGCCCCCTGCTTTCTGAAAGCTCAGACAGGCTGTATAAATGCTGGACTTTGAATACATGTAGAGACAAGAGGGCTGTAGATAAACGGGTACAACCTATGTAGGAGGATTTGTTTAATCTCTGTGTATCACCTGAGGCCAGTCACTTCATTGGGTATATTTAAACGTTTACAACCACGTTATAGTACAATTTAAGGCAAAAATGTAAAAAAATATTTTGGATAGAATAAGGGAAGGTTATAACCCCGGTAAGTTGTATTTTTTTGCTATCGGTGTCCCATTGGAGAGATTTCTTTCCACTTCTTGTCCCATAGCCACAAGAGCCACATAGCCATAGCCTCCACTGTCAGAACTGTCATATGGACAGCTGGGCAGGAGCCTAATAGCATGCAGGTTCTACAGATGACCCAATTAATGTGGGGAGCACCTCCCTGATTGCTACCAGAGTATTCCGATTCCAGCGGGGTGGCCTTGTGTCCTTGGATCCTTCCAGCTGTTCATCTGTGGTACCAGAGCTACCTTGGACTTCACTGTAAGAAATGCTGTTTATGAGGATAAGCGCACATAGCTGTCTGTGTCCTGAAGTGATTCTCAGCTAGACTCTCTGTCAGTGGTGGCCCGTCCATGGGCCCACCGCCCCCCCCACCAGCAGTCACACAAAAAAAATGTTCTTTAAGTGCACTGTGTTTGGGCGCCGGACACAGTGCACTATGGGAAGTGCCATGTCAAAGCAATCACGTGATTGCAGACGAGGCGCTTCATTTGCAGGCTTTTGACCTGCTTTGTGGCGCAATCCAAAGCGCCGAACAGCTTCCGTTTTGTTGTTCAAGTTAAGAGGTTACTTCCGGTTTCCCTGTTGAAGAGGGAAACCGGAAGTGATGTCGGCAGCTCCGTGAAACGCACGGCCTAAGCGGAGCTGCCTGTAAGGTAAGTAAGTGAGGCTCAGGGCTGCATTAGATGGGGCACAGTGAGGCTGCATTTGATGGGGCACAGTGAGGCTGCATAAGATGGGCACAGTAGCTGTATTTGATGGGGCACAGTGGCTGCATAAGATGGGCACAGTGGCTGCATAAGATGGGAACAGTAGCTGTATTTGATGGGGCACAGTGGCAGCATTTGATGGCACAGTGGGAGCATTTGATATGGCACAGTGGCAGCGTTTGATGGCACAGTGGGAGCATTTGATATGGCACAGTGGCGGCAATTGATGGGCACAGTGCCGGCAATTGATGGGCACAGTGTCTGCGTTTGATGGCACAGTGGCTGCGATTGATGGTACAGTGAGGCTGCAATTGATGGGGTTTTTTTTTTCAAAATTTTTTGAATTTGTTTGCGCCCCCCCCCCCCCAAAAAAAAAATTCTGAGCGCCAGCTGCCACTGCTCTCTGTTGTTATAGTCTTATAGCGATTATGGTATGCAGCCATGTGTCACCCTGATTGAGCCACTGGGACATTGCTGTGAAGAGTCCATGTTTGTGCAGCTTTCATTATTTTGCAGTGTATGCATGCAGAACGGAACCCGTTTTGCATTATTCGTCATTGGGGAAACTAAATAGCCTGTTCACCTGCCCACCAAAACCTTCGGCTGCTGGGCAGCTGTCATGAATGTGACAGCGTCCCACTCAGGTATCATTGGTTACACAATATAAAATTGTTTTGGGGCAGGGCCGGGACAAGGGGTGGGCAGGAGGGGCAGCTGCCCTGGGCACTGTGGTATCATGTGAGGTGGAGGGGCACCACGAAGAGATTGGGGGGAGGGAATTTGTGTTGAGAGGGGGAATTTGGGGGAGGGGGGCAGGGGGTAAGAATTGTTCTAGGAGGGGGAATTTGGGGAGGTGTGCTAGGAGTGGTGATTTAGGGGGATTTATATTGGGAAGGGGGATGGGTGAAGGAGATTTGTACTAGGAAGGGGGATTTGTGCTAGAAAAGATAATATGGGAAGGGGGAAGGGTATTTGTGCTTAGATCAGAATTTTTTTTTTGGGGGGGGAGGGTTACGCTAGTAGGGATGTTTGAGGGGTATTTGTGCTGGGGATGGGGGGGGGGGGGATTTGGAGTGAGGGGAGAGGATTTGTGCTTGGAGGGGAAATTTGAGGGGTAGAGGGGAGAGGGAGAATTTGAGCTGGGGAGGGCAAAGATTTGTGCCAGGAGGGGGGATTTTCAGCAAGGGGGTGGATTTGTACTGGGAGGAAGGGGGGATTTATGCTTAACGGGGAGCATGAAGATTAGTGCTCAACTTTTTTTTTTGATGAAACAAAACTTCCTACATAAATTGTACCTGTTTATCTACAACCCTCTCTCCTTCACAGCCTTCTAAAACACACAGATCAAAGGCTATTTCTGAGCTTCAGAAGGCGGGGAGTGGGGATCTGATGTCACACACTGCACAGAATAGGGTAGGCAGCTGATTGTAATCTGAGACCTGAGTGGAGGGAATGACACCCCCCTCTCTACACAGTCTCGTAGGGATACATGCACAACTGAGGATGTCAATTACTTTCTATGTGCCAGAGGAGGGGTACTGTCCTCTCTCGAGATGCTGTGGTGTTGGGATAACCTGTCAGAAGTGACTCATGTAGATAGCAGAGGGAAGAGAGTAGAGACAGAAATCACACTCGTGCTTTGGATCGGGGCTAGTATATATTATGGAAGGATGTGCTTCATTTTTCATTTCAATTCATGTCAATTTTCTAGCCAAAAAATGCAGATGTTACCATGTGTGTAAAAAAAAAACTCCAGTAGAGAATTTGTAACTCTTTTGTTAGGACAGTGCTTAAAACTAGTTTAAAACTGATAATGAGAGCTGCAAGCACAGCACAAACGAGGTTAATTATAGTGAACACAACTCCCCAGCCCCAACCTAATATTACATAACAGGGAAAGAAAACTTCAGTTTTTGAGTTTTCAGCTGGAAAATTACTTAGAGCTTCCATACATGATATATATGTATATATTTTTAAAAAGCCCGGAGAGGTCCTGGAGAAAACAAAAGGAGGCCGCTGCAATCATTTATGTCATAAATTATGCGCCTAAGAAATGGTGGCAAACTAAGTTAGCTAAAATTTTTCACAGGTGACTCTTTAAAGCGGAGTTCCACCCAAATTTTGAACAATATCTGTATGTATTCTCTTCCTTGCCTAGATGCTGACATGCCGTTTAAAAAAATTTAAATCGCCGTAATTATCTTTTATTTTTCGATTCTTCTTTGCACTTCCTGGTTCTCCTACCGTGGGAGTAGGCGTGTTTATAGCCTCTCCCAGACTCCTGGGAGCTAGTCTCAGGCTTCCCAGGATGCCACTGAGCATGTGCGGGAACGAGCAGTGAATGCTGGGAGCACAGCATTCACCACATCCAGGAAATAAATGCTTGTGGGCTTCAAATGCCCACAATGAAGATGGAAACCGCCTGCAGTGAATAATATAAGTTATTCTTTCCGACGAAATCTGACACAGGCGGACATATTACACACAATATGTGAGTATGTAATGCTGAGAAGAAAAGTTTGTGAATGAACTCAAAAAAAAAAACAAAAACGATAGATAGGTGGACCCCCGCTTTAAAATCCTTTACAGTAGAGTTAACTCTAAATGATGGCCATAGAATTATTGCTCTTACTCTGTAAACAGGTATAATACATGTGGGCATTTGCAGTTTTTATTTTTTTATTACAATTTAACTTAACGCTTTTTATTTTTTGTAAATTATTTTGTTACATTTTTTACAATTTTACGTTTTTTTCCATTTACTTTATTGTTATCACAAGTGACTAACAACCCCCCCCCCCCCATGTGATAACATGGGCAGGTGACAGGTACTCTTTATAGACATATCAGCGGTCCATTAGACCTCCATTGTCTCCTCTACCCTCCACTGCAGCTAATCAAGCACAGATCATGCTTGGTTGGCTGCATGTTTAGCTGCAGTAGCCAAGGAAAGACAGCCGGCAACCGGAAGTGACAAAATCATTGTCGCTTCTGGCTTCATTACTCACAGAGGAGATCAGGGAATGGATGTTCCTCGTTCTCCTCTGTAGCAAAACTATTCCATTCCTTTACTGAGGCTTTGTACTCCCCAGAGGAAGAGCCCAGAAATAGGAGAACTTCCCAGAGGAATGGGAGAGTGCCAGGAACAGAAGTGCTCCCCCGGGGGAATGGGGGAGCCCAGGAACACGAGAGCTCCCCAGAGGAATGGGAGAGCCCAGGAAGTGGTGAGCTCTCCAGAGGAACCAGAGACCCTAGGAATAGGAGAGCACTCTAGAGGAAGTCCAGGAAAAGGAAACAGGGGACAGCGGTGGGGGTTTGGGGGGGGGGGGCAGCCTTTCCTACTAGCTTAATAATGATTGGGTGGTTGTAGAGCTGCCTGGGTCACTTTTACTGTGCAGCTCCCCAGAGGAACCGGAAAGCCCAGAAACAGGGGAGCACCTCAAAGGAACAGTAAAGCCCAGGAACAGCAGAGCTCTCCAGAGGAATGGGAGAGCCCGGGAACAGCAGAGCTCTCCAGAGGAATGGCAGAGCCTGGGAACAGCAGAGCTCTCCAGAGGAATGGGAGAGCCCAGGAACAGGAGAGCTCTCCAAAAGAACAGTAGAGCCCAGGAATAGGAGAGCACCCCAGAAGAACGGGAGAGCCCAGGACCAGCAGAGCTCCTGCGAGAAACAGGAGAGCCCAGGAATAGGACAGGAAAGCTCCTCAAAGGAGCAGTAGAGCCCAGGACAAGGAGAGCACCCCAGAGGAATGGGAAAGCCCAGGTACCGGAGAGCTCCCAAGAGAAACAGGAGAGCCCAGGAACAGGAGAGCTCCCCAAGGGAACAGGAGAGCTCTGGAATAGGAGAGCTTGTCAGAGGAACAGGAGAGCCCAGGAACAGGAGAGCTCCCCAAGGGAACAGGAGAACCCAGGTACAGAAGAGCTCCCCAAGGGAACAGGAGAGCCCGGGAACAGGAGAGCTCCCCAAGGGAACAGGAGAGCTCAGAAATAGGAGAGCTTGTCAGAAGAACAGGAGAACCCAGGTACAGAAGAGCTCCCCAGAGCAACAGGAGAGCCACAAAATAGGAGAGAACTCCAGATGAATGGAAGAGTCCAGGAACAGAAGAGCTCAAAAGAGAAAAGGTAGAGCCCAGGAACAGGAGAGCAACCCAGAGGAACGGGAGAGCCCTTGCAGCAGGGAAAGAGGGGACCTTCCTACTATCGTAAAAGGGATTGGGTAGTTGTAGAGATGACTGGGTCACTTTTACTGAACAGCTGAACATGCATTTTTTTGCAATTTTGGCTGCAGCTGGGAGCTTGTGTTAAAAACTTCAAATCCAGTACATTTTATAACAGCCTAAGGACGTGAAGTGTCTAAGTTATGTGAATGAGAACAGGTAACCAATATAAAGCCTAGCAGCAATAGGGTCATTGGTTCAAATCCCAAAACACGGCACTACCTGCCTGGAGTTTGCATGTTCTCCCTGTGCCTGTGTGGGTTTCCTCCCACACTCCAAAGACATGCTGGTAGGTTAATTGGCTCCTGTCTAAATTGCCCCTAGTATATATGAATGGGACCTTAGAGTGTAAGCTCCTCGAGGGCAGGGACTGATGTGAGTGTATAATACATATGTAAAGCGCCACGTAAATTGACGGTGCTATATAAGTACCTGTAATAAATAAAGTAGGTGTTATCTCAGTTTGGCTGCAAAAGTGGGAAATGGACTTTAAGCTGTAAAGAGTTAAAATTGCTTGTGGAAATCCTTGTGGCGCCGTCAGCCACAGCCGTCGCTGTCCTTGGTGCTGAAAGTGAAAAGCCTCAAGCGCCGTACAGGGAATATCATTGCTTACCAAACATTTACAAAGACCACTGTCATTACCATGTTAAATACACCGGTTACCGCGGCAACCGCTGCATTGATACAAGGTACCACCCTGGGAAAATGGACATTTCTTCAGGAGACTAAGCACTTAAAGGGCGGAAAATATTGGTACTATACAAATGAGGGAACTGTTAAAATGGCTTTAAAATGAAAAGAGGACTCCAGTCGGAGCTGAAAATTGCTAGTAAACATATGGCAAGTGGATCGAAGTGATTCTAAAGGCTTTATTATGGGCATTTAAAACAGTTGAGAGCTCCAGTAGTGCCTATTTGGTACCAGCTACAAATGGCTTCCAGTCACGTAAGTGGGCATTCATAGATGCGGGGTTGGGGTTGCTCTGTCTTGACCTTCTTTAGATGCCAACCCATATTTGCCGGAAGCTTTAAATGGTTTGTGATACCTAGGGCCGGTACGAGGGGCTCTCAATCACAATTGGCTGCACAGTGCTCACATCATTAGAAGCCCACTTAGCTTTCAATCATCAGTAGTTTACCATGAGCTGTCACTGTGGGACTTGGTTACAGTTCTGGGGGGGGCGCATACCAGAACAAGACAGCAACACATACAGTATATCTGGTGGCTGGGCAAAAAAATTTAACTGCCCTACCACCACATATATGCGTATAACTGTCTTAATGGGGTGAAGACGTAACTAAACCCAAAGACAACAATTTCATATTTTGCAGCTCAATCATGGGAAGTGGTGGCTGCATTAGTTTTCTTTTTTTTTTTTTTTAGGCTTGCATTCCTTTATTTTCATCTGGTGAGGTGCCAGTAACACATCTCCTGTCTGAGGGTGGCTACATTTACTCCTCCACTGTATCTACGGATGAGCAAAGAGACGGTTGCTTTTGCGGACTTTTCTTCATCTCCAAGAACTTTTACAAAAGAGTCTCACGAGAATAGTAGGGAGAGTGGCAGGGCCATCTTAAAAGGATCATGGACCCATGGGCAAAGTAATGCACCTGCCCCAATTCATGCACCTACTCTCAAGAATTAGAGTATAAATAGTTGATAGGAGTAAACATGTATTTATTAGTACTTTCAATAAACAATTTAAATAAAACAGGCCATAAATCAAAGACTAATCAACACAAAGGGCATGGGGGGGGGGGGGTAGGTGCGGGCAGAAGGACACGGTACAGGGGGAGTCAGGAGGGCACAAAACTAGGATCAGGAAGGCACAGTACAGCTTCTGGCCCACCCCGGGACAGCTTAGTAAAAAACGTGACTGTCCCGGCAAACTCGGGAGAGTTGGCAAATATGATGTAATGCAAGATTATCATTGGGGCCCCAATGCACCTGGGGCCCCTGGGCAATGCCCAGGGGATCCAATGCATTGAGACAGCCCTGGGGAGGGGGACTTGTCAGCTAAAATGTTGCAGGCAATCTGGTACCTACCTGGAGACAAAGGAAAATGGCTGTCATGACCTTGCAGTAATACATTAATGACCTGTCTGTCTCTTACCTGGTCTGTGTATCAGCCTTGAGGCTTGTACTCTCACACCTGCATGCTTAAGTAATCTTCCCTCTGTGTGGCTCCACCCTAGCCTCAACAGGAACCACTATTTAACACCATGTTCTCCAAGCCTGCCTTGCCGTGCAATATTGTGTGTTTGGCTTCCTGTTTGCCGTGTGCTCTAAGTTTGTCTCTGTCTCTGTTACCGATCTTGGCGTGTTCCTGACTATTCCTGCCTGCTTGTGACCCTGACCTTTGGCACGTTCTCGACTATCCCTGTTTGCCTGTGACTCTGACTTTTGGCGTGTTCTCTGTTATCCTTGTCTGCTAGTCGCCCCGACATTTGGCTACCTCCTTACTATTCCTTGCTGTCCTGGGCTGCTGCTTCCTCTCCATGCTCCTGTAGCCTACCGTGAGCTGGGAGACCCTGGGGGCCGCGACCTGGAGCCAGTTGCAGCCCAGTCCATCCTCACCACTAGAGGCTCTGGTGAACACCAACTGGCTCTTAGATAGATTCCCGCGCCCTGGGGAATCTATGCTCTAACTCACTGTGGGATCCGTGTTGGTGCTCCAGGGGACCTGCCTTCCTGAACCACCCCAAGTTCCATCTGCAGCAGTCAGCCTTAGGGTCCACTATAATAGCGGTGCACTCCTGACCTCAACGGGGTGCATCTGTCACCTGGATACAGGCGACCTGACAGTTTGCACGGCCATGGACCCGTCTGATGTGCCGCTACCTGCCGATGATCAGCTGCAGGGCATAGTCCACAGACTCGAGACCCAGGAATCTAATCAGACCCAGGTGATGCGATTCCTTCAGGATTTGGCTTCCCGCTTTGAAAAACTTCAAGCCTCCTTAGGCTCCCCGGTTCCACAACCGCCATCGGCTGCCGTATCAGCTCCGCTTACAGTCGCAGCCGCTAACCCTTTGCACTTACCAGCTCCGTCCCGTTACTTTGGGGATTCCAAGGCCTGCAGAGGGTTCCTTAGCCAGTGTACTATTCATTTCGAACTCCAACCCCAAAACTTCAAGTTTGATCGGGCAAAGGTAGCCTATATTATTTCTCTCCTGTCCAGCGAGACTTTAGCTTGGGCTGCCCCTATGTGGGAGAGGAAAGACCCAGTGGTTTACAGCCTCTCTAATTTTCTGAAACTCTTCCGGAATATCTTTGAGGAACCAGGTCGTGTCTCTTCAGTGGCCAGCGCCCTCTTACGTCTCCGCCAAGAGTCTGCTTCTATGGGACAGTATGCTCTTCGTTTCCGCATACTGACGGCTGAGCTGAGCTGGAACAATGAGGCCTTAGTCGCAACCTTTCTGCATGGTCTTTCTGATAGAGTGAAGGACGAATTAGCAGGAAGAACCATCCTCACTGATCTGGGCGAAGTTATCTCCCTGTGTAACCAGATAGATATTCGTTTTCAGGAAAGGACCCTAGAAAAGCGACGCCAGCACTCCTTGGTCCTTAGTCAGCCTGAGCTCCCCTCTTTTCGTCCTGTGGAGAATCTCCTGCCAACTAAGGAACCCATGCAGCTGGGCCAGACCAGGCCATCCCCCGAGGAACGTGCTAGGCGCAGAACTTTGGGCCTGTGTCTCTGCTGTGGGGGCAAAGGTCATTTTCGTGCCACATGCTCATTTCGTCCAGGAAAAGCTCAGGTATTACATCTGGAAGGTGGAGTATTGGACCCAGAAAAGTCATCTTCTCGTCTCCTTCTTTCGGTGTTTCTTCATGTTGGCGTTTCCTCCCACTCGGCCTTGGCTTATCTGGATTCGGGAGCCGCTGGCAACTTTATGGACTGGAGAACTGCATCTTCCATGAACCTTACCCTTTTAACCCTCACCACTCCATTGGTGGTCTCGGCGATTGATGGCACTGTACTTCCAGGGGGGGACTATCCGCTTCCAGACCCCTCCTGTTAAGATGTCGGTAGGGAAGGGATACTCCACCAAGAGTGGATATCCTTTCTTATCCTTCCTAAGGTCTCAACCCCTATCGTATTGGGGCTTCCTTGGTTGCAGATCCACTCTCCACACATTGACTGGACTTCTGGGCAGATCCTGGCTTGGGGTCCCTCCTGTTTCTCTTCCTGCCTACTCAAGGTTGCTCCTAAGGGGAGACTTCCCGTGGCTACCACCTCAGTATCCTCTGCCCTTCCCGCTGCATATAGCGATTTCCGGGATATATTCTGTAAAAAGTCAGCTGAGGTGCTTCCTCCTCACAGGTCCTTTGACTGTGCCATTGACCTTGTTCCCGGAGCAGCTCTACCCAGGGGTCGTACCTACCCTCTGTCCATCCCAGAGACCCAGACCATGTCTGAGTATGTTGCAGAAAATCTAGAAAAAGGATTCATCTGGAAATCCTCATCGCCTGCAGGAGCAGGGTTCTTTTTTGTTGCCAAAAAGGATGGTACCCTAAGACCCTGCATTGACTACAGAGGCCTAAATGCAGTAACGATCAAAAATCGATACCCTCTACCCCTAATATCGGAACTATTTGACAGGTTGAAAGGTGCCTCCATTTTTACCAAGTTGGATCTCAGGGGTGCATACAATTTGATCCGAATACGGGAAGGGGATGAATGGAAAACTGCATTTAACACTAGAGATGGGCATTACGAGTACTTTGTCATGCCCTTTGGTTTGTGTAACGCCCTAGCGGTGTTCCAAAACTTTATTAACGAAATCTTCAGGGATCTGCTTTACCAATTTGTTGTCATCTACCTGGATGACATTCTCATCTTTTCGGATAGTTTGTCGGTTCACAGAGACCATGTCCGAATTGTACTTCAGCGCCTTCGAGAAAATAATCTATACGCCAAGCTGGAGAAATGTTCTTTTGAATGTTCTGAAGTCCTGTTTCTGGGATGCTTCGTCTCTAACTTCGGTCTTCGTATGGATCCTGGGAAGGTCTCGGCCTAGGTCTCATAGCGGTGCACTCCTGACCCCAACGGGGTGCATCTGTCACCTGGATACAGGTGACCTGACAATGGCATCTGTCTAACTTCACAGCTAATCCTAGACAGCATATAAGAAGGTGGGACAAAGTACTACAAATATTTTGCCACCAAAACAGAACAGAATACATTTATAAAAATGGAAATGAGACCACTTCCTTAAAAGTTATCAACCCAGTGTAGTGCTACCCCCCCCACACACACACACACACACACACACACTGGGGAAAATCTGCTGATTTTACTGGTTCTTCACCAAGCAATGCAGAGACCACCAATCCCCCAAGGCAGTCCACGTAGTCTGGCTCAAAGAAACACTCTAGGGGTTGTCTCTTTTTTTATGTTTTTTTTGCTTGTAGAACTTGTAATAAGAGGGGGGTTGGGGTGGTAGGGGATCCCCCAAATATGCTGCACAGTAACAGGAGGACACACCTTCCTAGGCTAAACTTCTTTGAATAGTCTCTAAGCCAGGGATAAAAAGGGAAAGGCCAGGACTGAGACCGCGTGAGAGCCGTCTCAGAGAGAGAGCAATACTGACACTTACCACCTCAAAAGTAAAACCGCATCTAGTCACCAGGATCATCAGCTTAGGTCAGTACTCGCAATATTACAGAACAGCTGAACACTTCCCAGTTTCCACCAGACAATGCCACAGCACAACTGCACAGTTCCTAGCTTTCACTAGGCATTCTTCAATGTGTTCTTCAGACCAGACCCTTAGGTAAAGTCACTTAATTAGCTAGCTCCAAGGATACTTAGGAATAGTCCCCGGCCAGTGGCGTCGCTGGGGGGGGGGGGCGGTCCTCACCCGGGTGACACCCGTTACAGGGGTGACACCATCCCGAGAGTGACGTGGTCATGCCTGGCATGTGTTCTCCAATTCCCCTCTGTCTCATTCCTGCTCTGCTGCCCAAGCCTGTCACAAACTGCTCTCCACCTAGACGGCGCGGTTGCACACTGTCCTCTCTTCTCCAGCTGCCGCTCGGGTGTTCTCTGTACCAGAGCCACCCGAGCTGGTGCGGCAATGGGAAGGGGGTGTAGGCTTGCAATTAGGGGGGTGTCGTGAGGGGGGGGGAGCTTGCTGATGAGGTTGGTTTTTGCTGCTGGACACAGCTATATTATATAAAGGAGGGGGGTTTGTTCTTGGGGTCTGTACTAATTGAGGGGGGTTGTCTTGAGGGGGGTCCGTACTAATGGAGGGGGGGCTGGTTTGTCCTGAGGGGGGGTCTGTACTAATGAAGGTGGGGTTGTTCCCGAGGGGTGTCTGTACTAATGGGGGGGTGGTTTGTCCTGAGGGGGGTCTGTATTAATGGAGGGGGGTTTGTCCTGAGGGGGGTCTGTACTAATGGAGGGGGGTGGTTTGTCATGAGGGGGGTCTGTACTAATGGAGGGGGGTTTGTCCTGAGGGGGGTCTGTACTAATGGAGGGGGGTGGTTTGTCCTGAGGGGGGTCTGTATTAATGGAGCGGGGGTCTGTACTAATGGAGGGGGAAGTTTGTCCTGAGGAGGGGGTTTGTACTAATGAAGGGGGGTCGTCCTGAGGGGGGGTCTGTACTAATGGGGGTGGTTTGTCCTGAGGGGCGTCTGTACTAATGGAGGGGGGTTTGTCCTGAGGGGGTCTGTACTAATGGAGGGGGGTGGTTTGTCCTGAGGGGGGGGTCTGTACTAATGGAGGGGGGTGGTTTGTCCTGAGGGGGGGTCTGCACTAATGGAGGTAGGGGGTGGTTTGTCCTGAGGAGGGTCTGTATTGATGGAGGGGGGTTGTCCTGGGGGCAGGTCTGTACTAATGGAGGGGGGGGTTTGTTCTGGGGGGGTCTGTACTAATGGAGGGGGGATTTTGGTCCTGAGGGGGTCTATACTAATAAGGGGGGTGGTTTGTCCTGGGGGGTCTATACTGATGGAGTGGGTCTCTACTGAGGGGGGTCTATAGTGATGGAGGGGGGTCTATAATGAGGGGAAGGTCTATACTGAGGAAGGGGGGTCTGTACTGATGGAGGGGGGTCTGTACTGGGGGGGTCTATACTGAGGGGAAGGTATATACTGAGGGAGGTATATACTGATGGAGGGGGTCTGTACTGAGGGGGCTATACTGAGGGGAAGGTAAATACTAAGGGAGGGGGGTCTGTACTGATGGAGGGGGGTCTGTACTGAGGGGGGTCTATACTGATGGAGGGGGGGTCTGTACTGAGGGGGCTCTATACTGATGGAGGGGGGTCTGTACTGAGGGGGGTCTATACTGAGGAGGGGGTCTGTACTGGGGGGGGGCTATACTGAGGGGAAGGTAAATACTAAGGGAGGTGGGTCTGTACTGATGGAGGGGGGTCTGTACTGAGGGGGGTCTATACTGATGGAGGAGGGGTCTGTACTGAGGGGGCTCTATACTGATGGAGGGGGGTCTGTACTGAGGGGGGTATATACTGAGGGAGGGGGATCTATACTGAGGAGGGGGTCTGTACTGGGGGGGTCTATACTGAGGGGAAGGTAAATACTAAGGGAGGGGGGGTCTGTATTGATGGAGGGGGGTCTGTACTGATGGAGGGGGGTCTGTACTGAGGGGGGTCTATACTGATGGAGGGGGGTCTGTACTGAGGGGGCTATATACTGATGGAGGGGGTTCTATACTGAGGGGGGTCTATACTGAGGAAGGGGGGTCTATACTGAGGAAGGGGGTTTATACTTAGTGGGGGGTTCTGCACTGACAGAGGGGGGTATGTACTTAGTGGAGGGGGGTCTGTACTGAGGGAGGGGGGTCTGTACTGAGGGGCGACTATATTTGGTGGAAGGGGGGGTGACACCATTATTACCGCACCGGGTGACACCAACCCTAGTGACGCCACTGAGTCTCCCCAAAAGAACATCAGCAAACTGCCTCAAAGGGGCAGCAGCCCTGAGGCTGTGGAACCTCTCCAGCAGGGCAAGAATATGGCGGCTCCACACCCCAGAATATTTATGATCTCTCCAGTCACCTACTGAGCACAACTTGGCCGAAGCACAATAAATATTACAGCTGCCCATTTGACTCTCCCAGCCCCTGTTCTAGAAACCTCTAGAAGGCAGGTGGAAATAGTCAAACCTGCAACCTGTGAGATCCGGAACAGCCCAAAGAAAATCAATAGCTGCTCCAATGATTACAGGTAAAAACTACATTTACCTATCATCCTATCAGCCTATCTAGAGGGGTGCTACACCAGCATCAATTGTATACACAAGTGCTAATTCTAGGTCTGGAAAACATACCTTAAATTGAGAAAATGGGACCCCAGACTCTCTATGATGTCCTGTCACATCTGTGCGGATGGGGAGGATCACTGTTCAGATACAGCAGTGGTCTCCAAAATGCGGCCCGGGGGTTGGATGCGGCCCTTTGCTTGCCTTTATCTGGCCCTCGGGGGCACTATTGCTCCCACTGATACACTATTCTGCCAACTGACATCAACAATGGGGCAACGTTTCTCCCATTGACACCAACCATGGGGCACTATTCCTCCAACTAATACCCACTAATGTGGTGATGTTTACACCAACTGATGCCAGGAAACTTTTCACTCCCGCTGGCCACAGTCCGGCCCCCCTAAAAACTGAAGGATGGTAAACTGGCCCTTTGTTTAGAAAGTTTGGAAACCCCTGAGATACAGCCTCTGAATGGTCAGCTTTGGCTGGACCAGAAGACCCCATGTGATTGCTGCCACAGTATTGATCGTTTGACCAGCCTCCAAAATTGGGTGCAAAGGTTACCAATCATTTAATCCAATCCACTTGATCATAACGTGAGCTATTTTTTTTTTTTTTTTTTTTTAGAATAGGTCGGTTTTATAGGGAGTGTATAGGTTCTGTCCATGGACCACAATCCATAAGCTACAACAACATCTCACAGGCCCCTACATTCAGCCTTGGCTGTAATTTCCATGTAATTGTTGCAACAAAGCGTGTTAATGTGTCCCTGACTTCCAAATGAAGATCTGGCCATATTCCCATCTACAGCATCTTCCCCATTCCTTGTAATACGTATGCATGAAAGACACAACCTGCATTCAATGTCCGCCATCCAATGAGGGAATTGCAGCTCCGTGGGCTGATATCAAACCATCCATTATCACAGGCCTATAATCACAAGTCAATAGTAGTAGAAAAGAAGTTATTTTTAACTTCAAATGTTCCAGCAAAACATTCCTTAAAGGGCAAATCAGATTTATTCTACACAGTTCAGACAGCACAGAAGAGCATATAATACCGCATCGTGATCTATACATTGTTGGGTAAGGGAAGCTATAAAGGTATGTTTCTCAACCTTTTTTACCCTCAGAGAAACCCCTGAATAAGATGTCAGATCTCAGAGAACCCCTGCTAAAAGCTCATATGACATGGAAATAATCAAAGAAAACAGACTGTGATCATTTCATTGTCTCTTTTAAATCGATGGTCAGTGGAGAAATGCGACCTTACATTAATGGTCTGTGGGAAAAAGTCTTCTTTTATTGGTGACCTCTTGGAGAAAAACTCCTTTCACACTGATGAACAAGGGTCCTGCTACACTGATGGTCAGTGGGAAGAATGTCCCCACCTTAGTGTTCGGTAGGAGAAATCCCCCCCTTCACATTGATGGTCATTGGGAAGGCTGTCCCCTTCACATTGATGGTCATTGGGAAGAATGTCTACTTACATTGATGGTCAGTGAAAAGAGTTCTCCTTTTATTGGTGACCTCTTGGAGAAAGATTCCCTTCACATTGGTGGTCAGTGAACAAGTGTTCGGCTAAACCGATGGTCAGTTGGAATAATGCCCCCTCTTTCGTGGTCATTGGAAAGAATGTCCCCTTACATTGGTGGTCAATGGGAAGGAAGAATGTCCCCTTACATTGGTGGTCAGTAAGAAGGAAGAATGTCCCTTTACATTGATGGTCAGTAGAAAGAATGTCCCAATTACATCAACAGTCATTGGAAAGAATGTCCCCTGATATTGATGGTCAGTGGGAAGAATTCTCCTTACATTGATGGTTATTGGGAAGAATGTTCCCCACATTGTTGGTCACTGTAAAGAATTTCCCCCCCCACATTGATGTTTATTGGAAAGAATGTCCCCTCACATTGATGGTCATTGGGAAGAATCTCCACTTATATTGTTGGTCAGTGGGAAGAATGCTCCTTACATTGGTGATCAGTGGGAAGAATGCTCATTACATTGGGGGTCAGTGGGAAGAATGTCCCATAGAATGGTGGTCTGTTGGAAGAATGTCCCTTACATTGGTAATCAGTGAGAAGAATGTTCCTTACATTGGTGATCAGTGGGAAGAATGTTCCTTACATTGGTGATCAGTGAGAAGAATGTTCCTTACATTGGTGATCAGTGAGAAGAATGTTCCTTACATTGGTGATCAGTGAGAAGAATGTTCCTTACATTGGTGGTCAGTGGGAAGAATGCTCCTTACATTGGTGATCAGTGGGAAGAATGTTCCTTACATTGGTGATCAGTGAGAAGAATGCTCCTTACATTGGTGATCAGTGAGAAGAATGTTCCTTACATTGATGGTCAGTGGGAAGAATTCTCCTTACATTGATGGTTATTGGGAAGAATGTTCCCCACATTGATGGTCACTGTAAAGAATTTCCCCCCCACATTGATGTTTATTGGAAAGAATGTCCCCTCACATTGATGGTCATTGGGAAGAATCTCCACTTATATTGTTGGTCAGTGGGAAGAATGCTCCTTACATTGGTGATCAGTGGGAAGAATGCTCATTACATTGGGGGTCAGTGGGAAGAATGTCCCATAGAATGGTGGTCTGTTGGAAGAATGTCCCTTACATTGGCAATCGGTGAGAAGAATGTTCCTTACATTGGTGATCAGTGGGAAGAATGTTCCTTACATTGGTGATCAGTGAGAAGAATGTTCCTTACATTGGTGATCAGTGAGAAGAATGTTCCTTACATTGGTGATCAGTGAGAAGAATGTTCCTTACATTGGTGGTCAGTGGGAAGAATGTTCCTTACATTGGTGATCAGTGAGAAGAATGTTCCTTACATTGGTGATCAGTGGGAAGAATGTTCCTTACATTGGTGATCAGTGAGAAGAATGTTCCTTACATTGGTGATCAGTGAGAAGAATGTTCCTTACATTGGTGATCAGTGAGAAGAATGCTCCTTACATTGGTGATCAGTGGGAAGAATGCTCCTTACATTGGGGGTCAGTGGGAAGAATGTCCCATAGATTGGTGGTCAGTTGGAAGAATGTTCCTTACATTGGAGGTCAGTGAGAAGAAGGTTCCTTACATTGGTGATCAGTGGGAAGAATGTTCCTTACATTGGTGATCAGTGGGAAGAATGTTCCTTATATTGGTGATCAGTGAGAAGAATGTCCCTTACATTGGTGATCAGTGAGAAGAATGTTCCTTACATTGGTGGTCAATGAGAAGAATGTTCCTTACATTGGTGATCAGTGAGAAGAATGTTCCTTACATTGGTGGTCAATGAGAAGAATGTTCCTTACATTGGTGATCAGTGAGAAGAATGTTCCTTACATTGGTGATCAGTGAGAAGAATGTTCCTTACATTGGTGATCAGTGAGAAGAATGTTCCTTACATTGGTGATCAGTGAGAAGAATGTTCCTTACATTGGTGATCAGTGAGAAGAATGTTCCTTACATTGGTGATCAGTGAGAAGAATGTTCCTTACATTGGTGGTCAGTGAGAAGAATGCTCCTTACATTGGTGATCAGTGAGAAGAATGTTCCTTACATTGGTGATCAGTGGGAAGAATGTTCCTTACATTGGTGATCAGTGGGAAGAATAAGCAAGTGATGCTTAGTTATTTATTTATTTTAACCCATGATATACTAATTGAGGATGCTGGAGCATCACACTCCCAGGGATCAATATACAAATCTCTTTTTTTTAACACAAAAAAAATATAGAGGTACTGGCATTTAAAAATATCACACCATGAATTACTTTCATGTAAACAGTACAATAATAATGCCAAATGTTATTTTTCCCCTTTACCGGACACATTGAGCTGCTTCTCCTTTGCAGTTCTATAATTTCTAGGACATAAATGCTTATTTATCACGATTGTCAGCTCTATCTGGTGGCCGTAATGTAGTATTTTTTCTGAACCACTCTATTCTGTATGAATGAATAACATTCGATCCGGGGAGATTTTTATTTTTTTTATTTCCGTATCACATTTTCACTACGCACTCATTTAATAAATTCATCACTTTTTCCATTCATACTTTTTCACTTTTTTCATTTCCAGTTTTTTATTTTTTTTTTTTATTTTCTTTTTCTTGCTTTTATTTCATGTCATAATTTCTTTCTTTGTTTTTTTCTTCACTTTTCTATTTTAATTTTTCCTTCTTCATTTTTTTTTCTATTTTATTTTAGTTTTACTTTAAATTAATTTCACAATTCATTTTGTTTATCTCTTATATTTATTTTATTTATTTTTTTCCTCTCTCATTCTTTTATGATTTATTTACATTTCACTTACATTTTTTTAATTCACATCTTTTCCTTTTTTATTTCACTAGTTTAATTTTCACCTTCATCAATCGCCTCGATACAGTTTACATGCTTCCTTTAGCGGCTGACGACGCCTGCTCACAGCTCCCAACTCTATGATTAAGCCCTGGTGGCTGGGGCGAAACACGTCGGGAGGAGTGATCAGTGGAGTGGCTGGGGCTAAACACGTCAGGAGGAGTGGTCGGTGGAGTGGCTGGGGCAAAACATGTTGGGGGAAGTGGTCGGTGGAGTGGCTGGGGCGAAACACATCAGGAGGAGTGGTCAGTGGAGTGGCTGGGGCGAAACACGTTGGGGGAAGTGGTCAGTGGAGTGACTGGGGCTAAACACGTCAGGAGGAGTGGTCGGTGGAGTGGCTGGGGCGAAACACGGGGGAAGTGGTCAGTGGAGTGCCTGGGGCGAAACACATTGGGGGAAGTGGTCAGTGGAGTGGCTGGGGCGAAACACATTGGGAGAAGTGGTCATTGGAGTGGCTGGGGCGAAACACGTTGGGATAAGTGGTCAGTGGAGTGGCTGGGGCGAAACACGTTGAGGGAAGTGGTCATTGGAGTGGCTGGGGCGAAACACATCAGGAGGAGTGGTCAGTGGAGTGGCTGGGGCGAAACACGTTGGGGGAAGTGGTCAGTGGAGTGACTGGGGCGAAACACGTCAGGAGAAGTGGTCAGTGGAGTGGCTGGGGCGAAACACGTCGGGGGGAGTGGTCAGAGAAGTAGCACTGGCTGGAGACGTATAAAACTCCACGTGGTTCAGGTTGGGAGAGCGGTGTCCTGGATGCTTGATAGAGATACCTCTGAATGTGTTAGTTTAAACAACGGCACCTCTACATCTGAGGACCAGGGGGAGAGAGGTTCAGGTTCTTCTCTTGCTTGGAGCAGCGCTTCAAGGTTTTATCAGGTATTTACTATGATTGTCAGCGCCATCTAGTGGCTATAATGTCATATTTTTCTGAACCGCTCTTTTCTGTGTGAATGAATAACTTTCGACCTGGAGAGAAAATAGTCTCGTAACATTTGATTTTACCCCATTTCTCAAAGAAAAAATGTACATGCAGTTTTGTGGGACAAGCAGCTCTGCACAATTTTTTATTTTATTTTTTTAAAATACAACCCTTAGTGTTGCAAAATGGCTTTCTGCATGATATGATTACAGCCCCAATGATGTTTATGGATGCTGAAGCCTCACACTCCCCCTGGTGGTTAATCTACAAATCTTTTTTATTAACACAATAAGAAAAATATATTCATATAATAAGTAATAATACCATAAAACATAATAACATAAAACGTGTTCTCTAGAAATATTTTTTTCCCTTTTATCCGATACAGATAATTATCAGCTGGAAAAAAAAGCTGCCAATAATAGCATTGACTTCAATGCAAAATTGCCCACCATTGACTTCAATGCAAAATCACGTCCCATTGACTTTAACGCAAAAAATGCCCCCTATTAACCTCGATGCAAAATTGCGTCCCATTGATTGCCATGTAAAGTCACACCCCATTGACTTAAATTCAAAAACACCCCCTATTGACTTCAATGCAAAATTGTGTCCCATTGACTTCAATGCAAAGTTGCGTCCCATTGACTTCAATGCAAAAATGCCCCCTATTTATTTCAATGCAAAATCGCATCCCATTGACTTCAGTGCAAAAATCACAAAATTATCTTGACCTATGAAATGGATGCTGGAACATCACACTCCCCCTGGTGGTTAATCTACAAATCTCTTTTGTTAACACAATAAGAAAAATATATTTATATAATAAATAAAAAAGCGCCTCATATTTGGCTTCAATGCAAACTCATGTCCCATTGACTTCAATTCAAAAAACACTCCCTATTGACTTCAATGCAAAAACACCAGCCACTAATTTAATTTAAAAATTACAACAAAAAAAAGATGTAATCAATGCAAAATCGCGCCTCATTGACTTCAATGCAAAATCGCGTACCATTGACTTCAATGCAAAAACGCCCCCTATTGATTTCAATGCAAAATCACGTCCTATTGACTTCAATACAAAATCACATGTCTCACTGACTTCAATGCAAATTCATGTCTTCTTGACTTCAATGCAAAAACGCCCCCTATTGACTTCAATGCAAAATTGCATCTCATTGACTTCAAATCAAAAGCGCCTCATATTGGCTTCAATGCAAAATCACGTGCCATTGACTGCAATTCCAAAAAAACACCCCCTATTGACTTCAATGCAAAAACACCAGCCACATTAATTCAATTTCAAAATTACAAAAAAAAATTACAAAAAAAGAAAGTAATTAATGCAAAATCGCATCTCCTTGACTTCAATGCAAAATCGCGTCACCATTGACTTCAATGCAAAATCGCGTCCCATTGACTTCAATGCAAAATCGCGTCCCATTGACTTCAATGCAAAATCGCGTCCCATTGACTTCAATGCAAAATTGTGTCCCATTGACTTCAATGCAAAATTACGTCATATTGACTTCAATCTGAAATCACGTCTCATTGACTTCAATGTAAAATCACGTCTTCTTGAGTTCAATGCAAAAACGCCCCCTATTGACTTTAATGCAAAATTGCATCTCATTGACTTAAAATCAAAAGCGCCTCATATTGGCTTCAATGCAAAATCACGTCCCATTGACTTCAATTCCAAAAAACACCCCCTATTGACTTCAATGCAAAAACACCAGCCACGTTAATTCAATTTCAAAATTACAAAAAAAAGTAATTAATGCAAAATCGCGTCTCATTGACTTCAATGCAAAATCGTATCCCATTGACTTCAATGCAAAATTGCGTTCCATTGACTTCAATGCAAAATTACGTCATATTGACTTCAATGTGAAATCACGTCTCATTGACTTCAATGTAAAATCACGTCTTCTTTACTTCATTGCAAAAACGCCTCCTATTGGCTTCAATGCAAAATCACGTCCCATTGACTTCAATTCCAAAAAAACACCCCCTATTGACTTCAATGCAAAAACACCAGCCGCATTAATTCAATTTAAAAAATAAAAAAATAAAAAATTTAAGTCAATGCAAAATCGCGTCTCATTGACTTCAATGAAAAATCGCGTCTCATTGACTTCAATGCAAAATCGCGTCTCATTGACTTCAATGCAAAAATCTCAGTCCTTTGACTTCAATGTAAAAAAGCCCCTATTGACTTCAATGCAAAATTGCATCCCATTATTTATCTTGACCTATGAAATGGATGCTGGAGCCTCACACTCCCCCTGGTGGTTAATCTACAAATCTCTTTTATTAACACAATAAGAAAAATATATTTATATGATAAATAATAATACCATAAAACATCATAACATAAAACGTGTTCTCTAGAAATATTGTTTCCCTTTTATCTAATAGATGAGCGTCTTCTTCTTTGCAGGTCTCGGTTTGTCTGTGGGGGTCCTTTAAATGGGAGCCCCCCCTCCCCCGCACTTATCAGAGACGGCACATAATTACATAGTTACAAAGTCATTGAGGCTGAAAGGAGACGTCGCCTCCAATCTCCGACATAAAGGAGAACGCGATTTCCTTTCTTCGCTACAATGCGGCACGCAAACGTTTCCCCTTTTATTTCTAAGGACGCCCCGCCGCCAAGTGGCCCTTTTTTTTTTTGTTCGCCATTTCCTAGCAATGGCGTTGGATGTGAGTGATCCGACCTTCTCCATACACACGAGTGGCTGCCGCTCGCTTTTATCTTCCATTCAGTCGCAATCACCGCCGAGGGCGACTCCGCTGGCGATAAACCCGTCATTCGCTGATCTTCAGTGTGATAGGAGGAGGGAGGAGAAGAAGGGGGCTGAACCCGCCATCCGCTGATCAGGAGATCCTCGGTGTGATAGGAGAAGGGAGGAGAAGAAGGGGGCTGAACCCGCCATCCGCTGATCAGGAGATCCTTGGTGTGATAGGAGAAGGGAGGAGAAGAAGGGGGCTGAACCCGCCATCCACTGATCAGGTGATCCTTGGTGTGATAGGAGGCGGGAGGAGAAGAAGGGGGCTGAACCCGTCATCCGCTGATCAGGAGATCCTCG